>NW_027445915.1:0-203511 GCF_038048845.1 Mixophyes fleayi
ATCATGAATCATGAATCATGAATCAAATCATGATCATGAATCATGAATTGAATCATGAATCATGTATTGTTGATGCATGAAATGAATCATGACTTGAATCATAAATCATGAATCGAATCATGAATCATGAATTGAATCATGAATCATGAATCATGAATTGAATCATGAATCAAATCATGAATCGTGAATCATGAATTGAATCATGAATCATGAATTGAATCATGAATTGAATCATGAATCGTGAATCATGAATTGAATCATGAATCATGAATTGAATCATGAATTGAATCAAGAATCGTGAATCATGAAATAAATCATTAATTAAATCATTAAATGAATCATGAATCATGAATTGAATCATAAATCATTAAGCATGAATTGAATCATGAATCATGAACTAAATCACGAATCAAGAATCATGAATCAAATCATGAATCATGAATCATGAATCATTAATTGAATCATGAATCATGAATTATGAATTGAATCATGAATCATGAAACGAATCATAAATCATGAATTGAATCATGAATTGAATCATGATTTATGAATCGAATCATGAATCATGAATCGAATCATGAATCATGAATCATGAATTGAATCATGAATCATGAATCATGAATCATGAATTAAATCATGAATCACGAATCATGAATGGAATCATGAATCATGAATGGAATCATGAATCAAGAATCGAATAATGAATCATGAATTGAATCATGAATTGAATAATGAATCATGAAATGAATCATGAATCATGAATCGAATCATGAATCATGAATTGAATCATGAATCATGAATTGAATCATGAATCATGAATCGAATCATGAATCGAATCATGCATCATGAATTGAATCATGATTTGAATCATGAATCATGAATCATGAATCGAATCATGAAGCATGAATTGAATCATGAATCGAATCATAAATCATGAATTTTGAATCTAATCATGAATCATGAATCATGAATTGAATCATGAATCATGAATCATAAATCATGAATCATGAATCGAATCATGAATCATGAATCATGAATTGAATCATAAATCATGAATCAAATCATGAATCAGGAATTAAATCATGAATCATGAATCATGAATCATGAATCATGAATCAAATCATGAATCATGAATCATGAATTGAATCATGAATCATGAACTGAATCATAATTTGAATCATGAATCATGAATCATGAAATGAATCATGAATCATGAATCATGAATTGAATCATGAATTGAATCATAAATCATGAATCGAATCATGAATCATGAATTGAATCATGAATCATGACTTGATGATGCATGAAATGAATCATGAATTGAATCATGAATCATGAAACGAATCATGAATCAAATGATGAATCATGAATTGAATCATGAATTATGAATCATGAATCATGAATGAAATTATGAATCTTGAATCATGAATTGAATCATGAATCATGAATTCAATCATGAATTGAATCATGAATTGTGAATCATGAAATGAATCATGCATTAAATCATGAAATGAATCAAGAATCATGAATTGAATCATAAATCATTAATCATGAATTGAATCATGAATCATGAACTAAATCATGAATTGAATCATGAATCATGAATTGAATCATGAATTGAATCATGAATTGTGAATCATGAAATGAATCATGAATCATGAATTGAATCATGAATTGAATCATGATTTATGAATCGAATCATGAATCATGAATCGAATCATGAATCATGAATCGAATCATGAATCATGAATCGAATCATGAATCATGAATCGAATCATGAATCATGAATCGAATCATGAATCATGAATTGAATCATGAATTGAATAATGAATCATGAAATGAATCATGAATCATGAATTGAATCATGAATCATGAATGGAATCATGAATCATGAATCGAATCATGAATCATGAATCGAATCATGAATCATGAATTGAATCATGAATCATGAATTGAATCATGAATCATGAATTGAATCATGAATCATGAATTAAATCATGAATTGAATCATGAATTGAATCATGAATCATGAATTAAATCATGAATTGAATCATGAATTGAATCATGAATCATGAATTGAATCATGAATCATGAATTGAATCATGAATCGTGAATCATGAATTGAATCATAAATCATGAATTGAATCATGAATCATGAATCATGAATTAAATCATGAATCAAATCATGAATCATGAATCATGAATTGAATCATGAATTGAATCATGAATTGAATCATGAATTGAATCATGAATCGTGAATCATGAATTGAATAATGAATCATGAATTGAATCATGAATTAAATCATGAATCATGAATTAAATCATGAATCATGAACTAAATCATGAATCAAGATTCATGAATCATGAATTTAAATCATGAATCATGAATCATGAATTGAATCATGAATCATGAATCATGAATTGAATCATGAATCATGAATCATGAATTGAATCATGAATCATGAATCATGAATTATGAATTGAATTATGAATCATGAAACGAATCATGAATCATGAATTGAATCATGAATCATGAATTGAATCATGAATCATGAATCGAATCATGAATAATGAATCATGAATTGAATCATGAATCATGAATTGAATCATGAATCATGAAATAAATCATGAATTGAATCATGAATTGAATAATGAATCATGAAATAAATCATGAATCGAATCATGAATTGAATCATGAATCATGAATTGAATCATGAATCATGAATCATGAATTAAATCATGAATCATAAATCGACTCATGAATCATGAATTAAATCATAAATCTTCAATCAAATCATGAATCATGAATTAAATCATGAATCTTGAATCGAATCATGAATCATGAATTAAATCATGAATCTTCAATTGAATCATGAATCATGATTCGAATCATGAATTGAATCATGGGTTGAATCATGAATCATGAATCATGAAATGAATCATGAATTTAATCATGAAATGAATTATGAATCATTAATTGAATCATGAATCATGAATCCTGAATCTTAATTTGAATCATAAATCATGAATCATGAATTGAATCATGAATCATGAACTGAATCATAAATTGAATCATGAATCATGAATCATGAAATGAATGATGAATCATGAATTGAATCATGAATCATGAATCGAATCATGAATCATGAATCGAATCATGAATCATGAATTGAATCATGAATCATGAATTGAATCATTAAATGAATCATGAATTGAATCATGAATCATGAATCATGAATCATGAATCAAATCATGAATCATGAATCATGAATTGAATCATGAATCATGAATTGAATCATGAATTGAATCATGAATCATGAATCATGAAATGAATCATGAATTAAATCATGAAATGAATCATGAATCATGAATTGAATCATGAATCATGAATCCTGAATCTTAATTTGAATCATAAATCATGAATCATGAATTGAATCATGAATCATGAACTGAATCATAAATTGAATCATGAATCATGAATCATGAAATGAATGATGAATCATGAATTGAATCATGAATCATGAATCGAATCATGAATCATGAATCGAATCATGAATCATGAATTGAATCATGAATCATGAATTGAATCATTAAATGAATCATGAATTGAATCATGAATCATGAATCATGAATCATGAATCATGAATCATGAATCAAATCATGAATCATGAATCATGAATTGAATCATGAATCATGAATTGAATCATGAATTGAATCATAAATCATGAATCATGAAATGAATCATGAATTAAATCATGAAATGAATCATGAATCATGAATTGAATCATGAATCATGAATCATAAAACGAATCATGAATCACAAATTAAATCATGAATCATGAATCGAATCATGAATCATGAATCATGAATTGAATCATAATTTGAATCATGAATCATGAAGCGAATTATGAATTGAATCATGAATTGATTTATGAATCATGAAATGAATCATGAATCATGAATTAAATCATAAATCATGAATCGAATCATGAATCATGAATCGAATCATGAATCATGAATTGAATCATGACTCATGATTTGAATCATGAATCATGAATCATGAATCATGAATTTAATCATAAATCATAAATCGAATCATTAATCATGAATCGAATCATGAATCATGAATCGAATCATGAATCATGAATCGAATCATGAATTGAATCATGAATTGAATTATGAATCATGAAATGAATCATGAATCATGAATTAAATCATAAATCATGAATCGAATCATGAATCATGAATCTAATCATGAATCATGAATTGAATCATGAATCATGAATCATGAATTTAATAATAATGAATTGAATCATGAATCATGAATCATGAATCGAATCATGAATTATGAATCGAATCATGAATCATGAATTGAATCATGAATCATGAATTGAATCATTAAATGAATCATGAATTGAATCATGAATCATGAATCGAATCATGGATCATGAATCATGAATCATGAATCAAATCATGAATCATGAATCATGAATTGAATCATGAATCATGTATTGTTGATGCATGAAATGAATCATGACTTGAATCATAAATCATGAATCGAATCATGAATCATGAATTGAATCATGAATCATGAATCATGAATTGAATCATGAATCAAATCATGAATCGTGAATCATGAATTGAATCATGAATCATGAATTGAATCATGAATTGAATCATGAATTGAATCATGAATCGTGAATCATGAATTGAATCATGAATCATGAATTGAATCATGAATTGAATCAAGAATCGTGAATCATGAAATAAATCATTAATTAAATCATTAAATGAATCATGAATCATGAATTGAATCATAAATCATTAAGCATGAATTGAATCATGAATCATGAACTAAATCACGAATCAAGAATCATGAATCATGAATCAAATCATGAATCATGAATCATGAATCATTAATTGAATCATGAATCATGAATTATGAATTGAATCATGAATCATGAAACGAATCATGAATCATGAATTGAATCATGAATTGAATCATTATTTATGAATCGAATCATGAATCATGAATCGAATCATGAATCATGAATCATGAATTGAATCATGAATCATGAATCATGAATCATGAATTGAATCATGAATCACGAATCATGAATGGAATCATGAATCATGAATGGAATCATGAATCAAGAATCGAATAATGAATCATGAATTGAATCATGAATTGAATAATGAATCATGAAATGAATCATGAATCATGAATCGAATCATGAATCATGAATTGAATCATGAATCATGAATCATGAATTGAATCATGAATCATGAATCATGAATTATGAATTGAATCATGAATCATGAAACGAATCATGAATCATGAATTGAATCATGAATTGAATCATAATTTATGAATTGAATCATGAATCATGAATCATGAATTGAATCATGAATCATGAATTATGAATGGAATCATGAATCATGAATCGAATCATGAATCATGAATCGAATCATGAATCATGAATTGAATTATTAATCATGAATCGAATCATGAATCGAATCATGAATCATGAATTGAATCATGAATTGAATCATGAATCATGAATCATGAAATGAATCATGAATCATGAATCGAATCATAAATCATGAATCGAATCATGAATCATGAATTGAATCATGAATCATGAATTATGAATCTAATCATGAATCATGAATCATGAAATGAATCATGAATCATGAAATGAATCATAATTCATGAATTGAATCATGATTCGAATCATAAATCATGAATCGAATCATGAATTATAAATTGAATCATGAATCATGAATTGATGATGCATGAAATGAATCATGAATTGAATCATGAATCATGAATCGAATCATGAATCATGAATCGAATCATGAATCATGAATTGAATCATGAATCATGAATTGAATCACGAATTGAATCATGAAATGAATCATGAATCATGAATTGAATCATAAATCATTAATCATGAATTAAATCACGAATCATGAACTAAATCATGAATCAAGAATCATGAATCATGAATCATGAATTGAATCATGCATCATGAATCATGAATTATGAATTGAATCATGAATCATGAAATGAATCATGAATCATTAATTGAATCAAGAATTGAATCATGATTTATGAATCAAATCATGAATCATGAATGGAATCATGAATCATGAATCATGAATTGAATCATGAATCATGAATCATGAATGGAATCATGAATCATGAATGGAATCATAATTCATGAATCGAATCATGAATCATGAATTGAATCATAAATTGAATAATGAATCATTAAATGAATCATGAATCATGAATTGAATCATGAATCATGAATTGAATCATGAATCATGAATCATAAATTGAATCATGAATTAAATTATGAATCATGAATCGAATCATGAATCTTGAATCGAATCATGAATCATGAATCGAATCATGAATTGAATCATGAATCAAATCATGAATCGAATCATAAATCATGAATCGAATCATGAATCTTGAATCGAATCATGAATCATGAATCGAATCATGAATTGAATCATGAATTGAATCATGAATCATGAATCGAATCATGAATCATGAATCATGAATTAAATCATGAATCATGAATCATGAATCATGAATCATGAATCAATTCATGAATCATGAATCATGAATTGAATCATGAATTGAATCATGAATCGTGAATCATGAAATGAATCATGAATCATGAATTGAATCATAAATCATTAATCATGAATTGAATCATGAATCATGAACTAAATCATGAATCAAGAATCATGAATCATGAATCATGAATTGAATCATGAATCATGAATTGAATCATGAATCATGAATCATGAATTATGAATTGAATCATGAATCATGAAACGAATCATGAATCATGAATTGAATCATGAATTGAATCATGATTTATGAATCGAATCATGAATCATGAACCGAATCATGAATGATGAATTGAATCATGAATCATGAATTGAAACATGAATCATGAATCATGAATTGAATCATGAATCATGAAATAAATCATGAATTGAATCATGAATCATGAAATAAATCATGAATTGAATCATGAATTGAATCATGAATCATGAATTGAATCATGAATCATGAATCATGAAATGAATCATGAATCATGAAATGAATCATGAATCATGAATTGAATCATGAATCATGAATCGAATTATGAATCATGAATCGAATCATGAATCATGAATTGAATCATGAATCATGAATTGAATCATGAATCATGAATCATGAAATAAATCATGAATTGAATTATGAATTGAATTATGAATTGAATCATAAATCATGAAATAAATCATGAATCGAATCATGAATTGAATAATGAATCATGAATTGAATCATGAATCATGAATTAAATCATGAATCATAAATTGACTCATGAATCATGAATTAAATCATGAATCTTGAATCGAATCATGAATCATGAATTAAATCATGAATCATGAATTAAATCATGAATCTTGAATCGAATCATGAATCGAATCATAAATCATGAATTGAATCATGGATTGAATCATGAATCATGAATCATGAACTGAATCATAAATTGAATCATGAAATGAATTATGAATCATTAATTGAATCATGAATCATGAATCCTGTATCTTAATTTGAATCATAAATCATGAATTGAATCATGAATCATGAACTGAATCATAAATTGAATCATGAATCATGAAATGAATCATGAATCATAATTTTGAATCATGAATCATGAATCGAATCATGAATCATGAATCGAATCATGAATCATGAATCATTAATTGAATAATTAAATGAATCATGAATCGAATCATGAATCATGAATCCAATCATGAATCATGAATTGAATCAAATATCATGAATCATGAATCATGAATCCAATCATGAATCATGAATCATGAATTGAATCATGAATCATGAATTGAATCATGAATTGAATCATGAATCATGAATCATGAAATGAATCATGAATTAAATCATGAAATGAATAATGAATCATGAATTGATTCATAAATCATTAATCATGAATTGAATCATGAATCATGAACTAAATCATTAATTGAATCATGAATCATGAATCATGAAACGAATCATGAATCATGAATCAAATCATGAATCAAGAATCATGAATCATGAGTCATGAATCGAATCATGAATCATGAATTGAATCATGAATCATGAATCATGAATCGAATCATGAATCATGAATCGAATCATGAATTGAATCATTAATTGAATTATGAATCATGAAATAAATCATGAATCATGAATTGAATCATGAATCATGAATTGAATCATGAATAATGAATCATGAATTGAATCATGAATTGAATCATGAATCATGAATCATGAATTGAATCATGAATCATGAATCATGAATTGAATCATGAATCAAATCATGAATCGTGAATCATGAATTGAGTCATGAATCATGAATTGAATCATGAATTGAATCATGAATCATGAATCATGAATTGAATCATGAATCAAATCATGAATCGTGAATCATGAATTGAATCATGAATCATGAATTGAATCATGAATTGAATCATGAATTGAATCATGAATTGAATCATTATTTATGAATCGAATCATGAATCATGAATCGAATCATGAATCATGAATCATGAATTGAATCATGAATCATGAATCATGAATCATGAATTGAATCATGAATCACGAATCATGAATGGAATCATGAATCATGAATGGAATCATGAATCAAGAATCGAATAATGAATCATGAATTGAATCATGAATTGAATAATGAATCATGAAATGAATCATGAATCATGAATCGAATCATGAATCATGAATTGAATCATGAATCATGAATCATGAATTGAATCATGAATCATGAATCATGAATTATGAATTGAATCATGAATCATGAAACGAATCATGAATCATGAATTGAATCATGAATTGAATCATAATTTATGAATTGAATCATGAATCATGAATCATGAATTGAATCATGAATCATGAATTATGAATGGAATCATGAATCATGAATCGAATCATGAATCATGAATCGAATCATGAATCATGAATTGAATTATTAATCATGAATCGAATCATGAATCGAATCATGAATCATGAATTGAATCATGAATTGAATCATGAATCATGAATCATGAAATGAATCATGAATCATGAATCGAATCATAAATCATGAATCGAATCATGAATCATGAATTGAATCATGAATCATGAATTATGAATCTAATCATGAATCATGAATCATGAAATGAATCATGAATCATGAAATGAATCATAATTCATGAATTGAATCATGATTCGAATCATAAATCATGAATCGAATCATGAATTATAAATTGAATCATGAATCATGAATTGATGATGCATGAAATGAATCATGAATTGAATCATGAATCATGAATCGAATCATGAATCATGAATCGAATCATGAATCATGAATTGAATCATGAATCATGAATTGAATCACGAATTGAATCATGAAATGAATCATGAATCATGAATTGAATCATAAATCATTAATCATGAATTAAATCACGAATCATGAACTAAATCATGAATCAAGAATCATGAATCATGAATCATGAATTGAATCATGCATCATGAATCATGAATTATGAATTGAATCATGAATCATGAAATGAATCATGAATCATTAATTGAATCAAGAATTGAATCATGATTTATGAATCAAATCATGAATCATGAATGGAATCATGAATCATGAATCATGAATTGAATCATGAATCATGAATCATGAATGGAATCATGAATCATGAATGGAATCATAATTCATGAATCGAATCATGAATCATGAATTGAATCATAAATTGAATAATGAATCATTAAATGAATCATGAATCATGAATTGAATCATGAATCATGAATTGAATCATGAATCATGAATCATAAATTGAATCATGAATTGAATCATGAATTGAATCATGAATAATGAATCATGAATTGAATCATGAATTAAATTATGAATCATGAATCGAATCATGAATCTTGAATCGAATCATGAATCATGAATCGAATCATGAATTGAATCATGAATCAAATCATGAATCGAATCATAAATCATGAATCGAATCATGAATCTTGAATCGAATCATGAATCATGAATCGAATCATGAATTGAATCATGAATTGAATCATGAATCATGAATCGAATCATGAATCATGAATCATGAATTAAATCATGAATGATGAATTGAATCATGAATCATGAATTGAAACATGAATCATGAATCATGAATTGAATCATGAATCATGAAATAAATCATGAATTGAATCATGAATCATGAAATAAATCATGAATTGAATCATGAATTGAATCATGAATCATGAATTGAATCATGAATCATGAATCATGAAATGAATCATGAATCATGAAATGAATCATGAATCATGAATTGAATCATGAATCATGAATCGAATTATGAATCATGAATCGAATCATGAATCATGAATTGAATCATGAATCATGAATTGAATCATGAATCATGAATCATGAAATAAATCATGAATTGAATTATGAATTGAATTATGAATTGAATCATAAATCATGAAATAAATCATGAATCGAATCATGAATTGAATAATGAATCATGAATTGAATCATGAATCATGAATTAAATCATGAATCATAAATTGACTCATGAATCATGAATTAAATCATGAATCTTGAATCGAATCATGAATCATGAATTAAATCATGAATCATGAATTAAATCATGAATCTTGAATCGAATCATGAATCGAATCATAAATCATGAATTGAATCATGGATTGAATCATGAATCATGAATCATGAACTGAATCATAAATTGAATCATGAAATGAATTATGAATCATTAATTGAATCATGAATCATGAATCCTGTATCTTAATTTGAATCATAAATCATGAATTGAATCATGAATCATGAACTGAATCATAAATTGAATCATGAATCATGAAATGAATCATGAATCATAATTTTGAATCATGAATCATGAATCGAATCATGAATCATGAATCGAATCATGAATCATGAATCATGAATTGAATAATTAAATGAATCATGAATCGAATCATGAATCATGAATCCAATCATGAATCATGAATTGAATCAAATATCATGAATCATGAATCATGAATCCAATCATGAATCATGAATCATGAATTGAATCATGAATCATAAATTGAATCATGAATTGAATCATGAATCATGAATCATGAAATGAATCATGAATTAAATCATGAAATGAATAATGAATCATGAATTGATTCATAAATCATTAATCATGAATTGAATCATGAATCATGAACTAAATCATTAATTGAATCATGAATCATGAATCATGAAACGAATCATGAATCATGAATCAAATCATGAATCAAGAATCATGAATCATGAGTCATGAATCGAATCATGAATCATGAATTGAATCATGAATCATGAATCATGAATCGAATCATGAATCATGAATCGAATCATGAATTGAATCATTAATTGAATTATGAATCATGAAATAAATCATGAATCATGAATTGAATCATGAATCATGAATTGAATCATGAATAATGAATCATGAATTGAATCATGAATTGAATCATGAATCATGAATCATGAATTGAATCATGAATCATGAATCATGAATTGAATCATGAATCAAATCATGAATCGTGAATCATGAATTGAGTCATGAATCATGAATTGAATCATGAATTGAATCATGAATCATGAATCATGAATTGAATCATGAATCAAATCATGAATCGTGAATCATGAATTGAATCATGAATCATGAATTGAATCATGAATTGAATCATGAATTGAATCATGAATCGTGAATCATGAATTGAATCATGAATCATGAATTGAATCATGAATTGAATGAAGAATCGTGAATCATGAAATAAATCATTAATTAAATCATGAAATGAATCATGAATCATGAATTGAATCATAAATCATTAAGCATGAATTGAATAATGAATCATGAACTAAATCATGAATCAAGAATCATGAATCATGAATCAAATCATGAATCATGAATCATGAATCATTAATTGAATCATGAATCATGAATTATGAATTGAATCATGAATCATGAAATGAATCATGAATCATGAATTGAATCATGATTTATGAATCGAATCATGAATCATGAATCGAATCATGAATCATGAATCATGAATTGAATCATGAATCATGAATCATGAATCATGAATTGAATCATGAATCATGAATCATGAATGGATTCATGAATCATGAATGGAATCATGAATCAAGAATCGAATAATGAATCATGAATTGAATCATGAATTGAATAATGAATCATGAAATGAATCATGAATCATGAATCATGAATCCTAAATCATGAATCATGAATCATGAATTGAATCATAAATCATGAATCAAATCATAAATCAGGAATTAAATCATGAATCATGAATCATGAATCATGAATCGAATCATGAATCATGAAGCATGAATTGAATCATGAATCATGAAACAAATCATGAATCATGAATTGAATCATGAATTGAATCATGATTTATGAATCGAATCATGAATCATGAATCGAATCATGAATCATGAATCATGAATTGAATCATGAATCATGAATCATGAATGGAATCATGAATCATGAATCGAATCATAAATCATAAATCGAATCATGAATCATGAATTGAATCATGAAATGAATCATGAATCATGAAATGAATCATGAATCATGAATTGAATAATGAATCATGAATCGAATCATGAATAATGAATCATGAATTGAATCATGAATCATGAATTGAATCATGAATCATGAAATAAATCATGAATTGAATCATGAATTGAATAATGAATCATGAAATAAATCATGAATCGAATTATGAATTGAATCATGAATCATGAATTGAATCATGAATCATGAATCATGAATTAAATCATGAATCATAAATCGACTCATGAATCATGAATTAAATCATGAATCTTCAATCAAATCATGAATCATGAATTAAATCATGAATCTTGAATCGAATCATGAATCATGAATTAAATCATGAATCTTCAATTGAATCATGAATCATGAATCGAATCATGAATTAAATCATGGATTGAATCATGAATCATGAATCATGAAATGAATCATGAATTTAATCATGAAATGAATTATGAATCATTAATTGAATCATGAATCATGAATCCTGAATCTTAATTTGAATCATAAATCATGAATCATGAATTGAATCATGAATCATGAACTGAATCATAAATTGAATCATGAATCAGGAATCATGAAATGAATGATGAATCATGAATTGAATCATGAATCATGAATCGAATCATGAATCATGAATCGAATCATGAATCATGAATTGAATCATGAATCATGAATTGAATCATTAAATGAATCATGAATTGAATCATGAATCGAATCATGAATCTTAAATCATGAATCATGAATCAAATCATGAATCATGAATCATGAATTGAATCATGAATCATGAATTGAATCATGAATTGAATCATGAATCATGAATCATGAAATGAATCATGAATTAAATCATGAAATGAATCATGAATCATGAATTGAATCATAAATCATTAATCATGAATTGAATCATGAATAATGAACTAAATCATGAATTGAATCATGAATCATGAATCATAAAACGAATCATGAATCACAAATTAAATCATGAATCAAGAAACCATGAATCATGAATCGAATCATGAATCATGAATCATGAATTGAATCATGAATCATGAATCATGAATCGAATTATGAATTGAATTATGAATTGAATTATGAATCATGAAATGAATCATGAATTAAATCATAAATCATGAATCGAATCATGAATCATGAATCGAATCATGAATCATGAATTGAATCATGAATCATGATTTGAATCATGAATCATGAATCATGAATCATGAATTTAATCATAAATCATGAATCGAATCATGAATCATGAATCGAATCATGAATCAGGAATGGAATCATGAATCATGAATCGAATCATGAATTGAATCATGAATTGAATTATGAATAATGAAATGAATCATGAATCATGAATTGAATCATGAATCATGAAATGAATGATGAATCATGAATCGAATCATGAATCATGAATTGAATCATGAATCATGAATTGAATCATGAATCATGAATCATGAATCATAAATCATGAATCATGAATCGAATCATGATTCATGAATCATGAATTGAATCATAAATCATGAATCGAATCATGAATCAGGAATTATATCATGAATCATGAATCATGAATTGAATCATGAATCATGAACTGAATCATAATTTGAATCATGTATCATGAATCATGAATCGAATCATGAATCAGGAATTAAATCATGAATCATGAATCATGAATCATGAATCATGAATCGAATCATGAATCATGAATCATGAATTGAATCATGAATCATGAACTGAATTATAATTTGAATCATGTATCATGAATCATGAAATGAATCATGAATCATGAAATGAATCATGAATCATGAATTGAATCATGATTCGAATCATAAATCATGAATCGAATCATGAATCATAAATTGAATCATGAATCATGAATTGATGATGCATGAAATGAATCATGAATTGAATCATGAATCATGAATCGAATCATGAATCATGAATCGAATCATGAATCATGAATTGAATCATGAATTATGAATCATGAATCATTGAATCAAATCATGAATCATGAATCATGAATTGAATCATGAATCATGAATTGAATCATGAATTGAATCATGAATCGTGAATCCTGAAATGAATCATGAATTAAATCATGAAATGAATCATGAATCTTGAATTGAATCATAAATCATTAACCATGAATTGAATCATGAATCATGAACTAAATCATGAATCAAGAATCATGAATCATGAATCAAATCATGAATCATGAATTGAATCATGAATCATGAATCATGAATTGAATCATGAATTATGAATTGAATCATGCATCATGAATCATGAATTATGAATTGAATCATGAATCATGAAACAAATCATGAATCATGAATTGAATCATGAATTGAATCATGATTTATGAATCGAATCATGAATCATGAATCGAATCATGAATCATGAATCATGAATTGAATCATGAATCATGAATCATGAATGGAATCATGAATCATGAATCGAATCATAAATCATAAATCGAATCATGAATCATGAATTGAATCATGAAATGAATCATGAATCATGAAATGAATCATGAATCATGAATTGAATCATGAATCATGAATCGAATCATGAATAATGAATCATGAATTTAATCATGAATCATGAATTGAATCATGAATCATGAAATAAATCAAGAATCATGAAATAAATCATGAATTGAATCATGAATTGAATAATGAATCATGAAATAAATCATGAATCGAATCATGAATTGAATCATGAATCATGAATTGAATCATGAATCATGAATCATGAATTAAATCATGAATCATAAATCGACTCATGAATCATGAATTAAATCATGAATCTTCAATCAAATCATGAATCATGAATTAAATCATGAATCTTGAATCGAATCATGAATCATGAATTAAATCATGAATCTTCAATTGAATCATGAATCATGAATTGAATCATGGATTGAATCATGAATCATGAATCATGAAATGAATCATGAATTTTATCATGAAATGAATTATGAATCATTAATTGAATGATGAATCATGAATCCTGAATCTTAATTTGAATCATAAATCATGAATCATGAATTGAATCATGAATCATGAACTGAATCATAAATTGAATCATGAATCATGAATCATGAAATGAATGATGAATCATGAATTGAATCATGAATCATGAATCGAATCATGAATCATGAATCGAATCATGAATCATGAATTGAATCATGAATCATGAATTGAATCATTAAATGAATCATGAATTGAATCATGAATCATGAATCAAATCATGAATCATGAATCATGAATCAAATCATGAATCATGAATCATGAATTGAATCATGAATCATGAATTGAATCATGAATTGAATCATGAATCATGAATCATGAAATGAATCATGAATTAAATCATGAAATGAATCATGAATCATGAATTGAATCATAAATCATTAATCATGAATTGAATCATGAATAATGAACTAAATCATGAATTGAATCATGAATCATGAATCATAAAACGAATCATGAATCACAAATTAAATCATGAATCAAGAATCATGAATCATGAATCATGAATCGAATCATGAATCATGAATCATGAATTGAATCATGAATCGAATCATGAATCATGAATCGAATTATGAATTGAATCATGAATTGAATTATGAATCATGAAATGAATCATGAATCATGAATTAAATCATAAATCATGAATCGAATCATGAATCATGAATCGAATCATGAATCATGAATTGAATCATGAATCATGATTTGAATCATGAATCATGAATTTAATCATAAATCATGAATCGAATCATGAATCATGAATCGAATCATGAATCATGAATGGAATCATGAATCATGAATCGAATCATGAATTGAATCATGAATTGAATTATGAATCATGAAATGAATCATGAATCATGAATTAAATCATAAATCATGAATTGAATCATGAATCATGAATTGAATCATGAATCATGAATCATGAATCATGAATTTAATAATAATGAATTGAATCATGAATCATGAATCATGAATCGAATCATGAATTATGAATCGAATCATGAATCATGAATTGAATCATGAATCATGAATTGAATCATTAAATGAATCATGAATCATGAATTGAATCATAAATCATTAAGCATGAATTGAATCATGAATCATGAACTAAATCATGAATCAAGAATCATGAATCATGAATCAAATCATGAATCATGAATCATGAATCATTAATTGAATCATGAATCATGAATTATGAATTGAATCATGAATCATGAAACGAATCATAAATCATGAATTGAATCATGAATTGAATCATGATTTATGAATCGAATCAAGAATCATGAATCGAATCATGAATCATGAATCATGAATTGAATCATGAATCATGAATCATGAATCATGAATTAAATCATAAATCACGTATCATGAATGGAATCATGAATCATGAATGGAATCATGAATCAAGAATCGAATAATGAATCATGAATTGAATCATGAATTGAATAATGAATCATGAAATGAATCATGAATCATGAATCGAATCATGAATCATGAATTGAATCATGAATCATGAATTGAATCATGAATCATGAATCGAATCATGAATCGAATCATGCATCATGAATTGAATCATGATTTGAATCATGAATCATGAATCATGAATCGAATCATGCATCATGAATTGAATCATGAATCATGAATCATAAATCATGAATCATGAATCGAATCATGAATCATGAATCATGAATTGAATCATAAATCATGAATCAAATCATGAATCAGGAATTAAATCATGAATCATGAATCATGAATCATGAATCATGAATCAAATCATGAATCATGAATCATGAATTGAATCATGAATCATGAACTGAATCATAATTTGAATCATGAATCATGAATCATGAAATGAATCATGAATCATGAATTGAATCATGAATTGAATCATAAATCATGAATCGAATCATGAATCATGAATTGAATCATGAATCATGACTTGATGATGCATGAAATGAATCATGAATTGAATCATGAATCATGAAACGAATCATGAATCAAATCATGAATCATGAATTGAATCATGAATTATGAATCATGAATCATGAATCAAATTATGAATCTTGAATCATGAATTGAATCATGAATCATGAATTCAATCATGAATTGAATCATGAATTGTGAATCATGAAATGAATCATGCATTAAATCATGAAATGAATCAAGAATCATGAATTGAATCATAAATCATTAATCATGAATTGAATCATGAATCATGAACTAAATCATGAATTGAATCATGAATCATGAATTGAATCATGAATTGAATCATGAATTGTGAATCATGAAATGAATCATGAATCATGAATTGAATCATGAATTGAATCATGATTTATGAACCGAATCATGAATCATGAATCGAATCATGAATCATGAATTGAATCATGAATCATGAATGGAATCATGAATCATGAATCGAATCATGAATCATGAATCGAATCATGAATCATGAATTGAATCATGAATTGAATAATGAATCATGAAATGAATCATGAATCATGAATTGAATCATGAATCATGAATGGAATCATGAATCATGAATCGAATCATGAATCATGAATCGAATCATGAATCATGAATTGAATCATGAATCATGAATTGAATCATGAATCATGAATTGAATCATGAATCATGAATTAAATCATGAATTGAATCATGAATTGAATCATGAATCATGAATTAAATCATGAATTGAATCATGAATTGAATCATGAATCATGAATTAAATCATGAATTGAATCATGAATTGAATCATGAATCATGAATTGAATCATGAATCATGAATTGAATCATGAATCATGAATCATGAATTGAATCATAAATCATGAATTGAATCATGAATCATGAATCATGAATTAAATCATGAATCAAATCATGAATCATGAATCATGAATTGAATCATGAATTGAATCATGAATTGAATCATGAATTGAATCATGAATCGTGAATCATGAATTGAATAATGAATCATGAATTGAATCATGAATTAAATCATGAATCATGAATTAAATCATTAATCATGAACTAAATCATGAATCAAGATACATGAATCATGAATTTAAATCATGAATCATGAATCATGAATTGAATCATGAATCATGAATCATGAATTGAATCATGAATCATGAATCATGAATTGAATCATGAATCATGAATCATGAATTATGAATTGAATTATGAATCATGAAACGAATCATGAATCATGAATTGAATCATGAATCATGAATCGAATCATGAATAATGAATCATGAATTGAAACATGAATCATGAATTGAATCATGAATTGAATAATGAATCATGAAATAAATCATGAATCGAATCATGAATTGAATCATGAATCATGAATTGAATCATGAATCATGAATCATGAATTAAATCATGAATCATAAATCGACTCATGAATCATGAATTAAATCATAAATCTTCAATCAAATCATGAATCATGAATTAAATCATGAATCTTGAATCGAATCATGAATCATGAATTAAATCATGAATCTTCAATTGAATCATGAATCATGATTCGAATCATGAATTGAATCATGGATTGAATCATGAATCATGAATCATGAAATGAATCATGAATTTAATCATGAAATGAATTATGAATCATTAATTGAATCATGAATCATGAATCCTGAATCTTAATTTGAATCATAAATCATGAATCATGAATTGAATCATGAATCATGAACTGAATCATAAATTGAATCATGAATCATGAATCATGAAATGAATGATGAATCATGAATTGAATCATGAATCATGAATCGAATCATGAATCATGAATCGAATCATGAATCATGAATTGAATCATGAATCATGAATTGAATCATTAAATGAATCATGAATTGAATCATGAATCATGAATCATGAATCATGAATCAAATCATGAATCATGAATCATGAATTGAATCATGAATCATGAATTGAATCATGAATTGAATCATGAATCATGAATCATGAAATGAATCATGAATTAAATCATGAAATGAATCATGAATCATGAATTGAATCATGAATCATGAATCCTGAATCTTAATTTGAATCATAAATCATGAATCATGAATTGAATCATGAATCATGAACTGAATCATAAATTGAATCATGAATCATGAATCATGAAATGAATGATGAATCATGAATTGAATCATGAATCATGAATCGAATCATGAATCATGAATCGAATCATGAATCATGAATTGAATCATGAATCATGAATTGAATCATTAAATGAATCATGAATTGAATCATGAATCATGAATCATGAATCATGAATCAAATCATGAATCATGAATCATGAATTGAATCATGAATCATGAATTGAATCATGAATCATGAATTGAATCATGAATTGAATCATGAATCATGAATCATGAAATGAATCATGAATTAAATCATGAAATGAATCATGAATCATGAATTGAATCATAAATCATTAATCATTAATTGAATCATGAATAATGAACTAAATCATGAATTGAATCATGAATCATGAATCATAAAACGAATCATGAATCACAAATTAAATCATGAATCATGAATCGAATCATGAATCATGAATCATGAATTGAATCATAATTCGAATCATGAATCATGAAGCGAATTATGAATTGAATCATGAATTGATTTATGAATCATGAAATGAATCATGAATCATGAATTAAATCATAAATCATGAATCGAATCATGAATCATGAATCGAATCATGAATCATGAATTGAATCATGACTCATGATTTGAATCATGAATCATGAATCATGAATCATGAATTTAATCATAAATCATAAATCGAATCATTAATCATGAATCGAATCATGAATCATGAATCGAATCATGAATCATGAATCGAATCATGAATTGAATCATGAATTGAATTATGAATCATGAAATGAATCATGAATCATGAATTAAATCATAAATCATGAATCGAATCATGAATCATGAATCTAATCATGAATCATGAATTGAATCATGAATCATGAATCATGAATCATGAATTTAATAATAATGAATTGAATCATGAATCATGAATCATGAATCATGAATCGAATCATGAATTATGAATCGAATCATGAATCATGAATTGAATCATGAATCATGAATTGAATCATTAAATGAATCATGAATTGAATCATGAATCATGAATCGAATCATGGATCATGAATCATGAATCATGAATCAAATCATGAATCATGAATCATGAATTGAATCATGAATCATGTATTGTTGATGCATGAAATGAATCATGACTTGAATCATAAATCATGAATCGAATCATGAATCATGAATTGAATCATGAATCATGAATCATGAATTGAATCATGAATCAAATCATGAATCGTGAATCATGAATTGAATCATGAATCATGAATTGAATCATGAATTGAATCATGAATCGTGAATCATGAATTGAATCATGAATCATGAATTGAATCATGAATTGAATCAAGAATCGTGAATCATGAAATAAATCATTAATTAAATCATTAAATGAATCATGAATCATGAATTGAATCATAAATCATTAAGCATGAATTGAATCATGAATCATGAACTAAATCACGAATCAAGAATCATGAATCAAATCATGAATCATGAATCATGAATCATTAATTGAATCATGAATCATGAATTATGAATTGAATCATGAATCATGAAACGAATCATAAATCATGAATTGAATCATGAATTGAATCATGATTTATGAATCGAATCATGAATCATGAATCGAATCATGAATCATGAATCATGAATTGAATCATGAATCATGAATCATGAATCATGAATTAAATCATGAATCACGAATCATGAATGGAATCATGAATCATGAATGGAATCATGAATCAAGAATCGAATAATGAATCATGAATTGAATCATGAATTGAATAATGAATCATGAAATGAATCATGAATCATGAATCGAATCATGAATCATGAATTGAATCATGAATCATGAATTGAATCATGAATCATGAATCGAATCATGAATCGAATCATGCATCATGAATTGAATCATGATTTGAATCATGAATCATGAATCATGAATCGAATCATGAAGCATGAATTGAATCATGAATCGAATCATAAATCATGAATTTTGAATCTAATCATGAATCATGAATCATGAATTGAATCATGAATCATGAATCATAAATCATGAATCATGAATCGAATCATGAATCATGAATCATGAATTGAATCATAAATCATGAATCAAATCATGAATCAGGAATTAAATCATGAATCATGAATCATGAATCATGAATCATGAATCAAATCATGAATCATGAATCATGAATTGAATCATGAATCATGAACTGAATCATAATTTGAATCATGAATCATGAATCATGAAATGAATCATGAATCATGAATCATGAATTGAATCATGAATTGAATCATAAATCATGAATCGAATCATGAATCATGAATTGAATCATGAATCATGACTTGATGATGCATGAAATGAATCATGAATTGAATCATGAATCATGAAACGAATCATGAATCAAATCATGAATCATGAATTGAATCATGAATTATGAATCATGAATCATGAATGAAATTATGAATCTTGAATCATGAATTGAATCATGAATCATGAATTCAATCATGAATTGAATCATGAATTGTGAATCATGAAATGAATCATGCATTAAATCATGAAATGAATCAAGAATCATGAATTGAATCATAAATCATTAATCATGAATTGAATCATGAATCATGAACTAAATCATGAATTGAATCATGAATCATGAATTGAATCATGAATTGAATCATGAATTGTGAATCATGAAATGAATCATGAATCATGAATTGAATCATGAATTGAATCATGATTTATGAATCGAATCATGAATCATGAATCGAATCATGAATCATGAATCGAATCATGAATCATGAATCGAATCATGAATCATGAATCGAATCATGAATCATGAATCGAATCATGAATCATGAATTGAATCATGAATTGAATAATGAATCATGAAATGAATCATGAATCATGAATTGAATCATGAATCATGAATGGAATCATGAATCATGAATCGAATCATGAATCATGAATCGAATCATGAATCATGAATTGAATCATGAATCATGAATTGAATCATGAATCATGAATTGAATCATGAATCATGAATTAAATCATGAATTGAATCATGAATTGAATCATGAATCATGAATTAAATCATGAATTGAATCATGAATTGAATCATGAATCATGAATTGAATCATGAATCATGAATTGAATCATGAATCGTGAATCATGAATTGAATCATAAATCATGAATTGAATCATGAATCATGAATCATGAATTAAATCATGAATCAAATCATGAATCATGAATCATGAATTGAATCATGAATTGAATCATGAATTGAATCATGAATTGAATCATGAATCGTGAATCATGAATTGAATAATGAATCATGAATTGAATCATGAATTAAATCATGAATCATGAATTAAATCATGAATCATGAACTAAATCATGAATCAAGATTCATGAATCATGAATTTAAATCATGAATCATGAATCATGAATTGAATCATGAATCATGAATCATGAATTGAATCATGAATCATGAATCATGAATTGAATCATGAATCATGAATCATGAATTATGAATTGAATTATGAATCATGAAACGAATCATGAATCATGAATTGAATCATGAATCATGAATTGAATCATGAATCATGAATCGAATCATGAATAATGAATCATGAATTGAATCATGAATCATGAATTGAATCATGAATCATGAAATAAATCATGAATTGAATCATGAATTGAATAATGAATCATGAAATAAATCATGAATCGAATCATGAATTGAATCATGAATCATGAATTGAATCATGAATCATGAATCATGAATTAAATCATGAATCATAAATCGACTCATGAATCATGAATTAAATCATAAATCTTCAATCAAATCATGAATCATGAATTAAATCATGAATCTTCAATTGAATCATGAATCATGATTCGAATCATGAATTGAATCATGGGTTGAATCATGAATCATGAATCATGAAATGAATCATGAATTTAATCATGAAATGAATTATGAATCATTAATTGAATCATGAATCATGAATCCTGAATCTTAATTTGAATCATAAATCATGAATCATGAATTGAATCATGAATCATGAACTGAATCATAAATTGAATCATGAATCATGAATCATGAAATGAATGATGAATCATGAATTGAATCATGAATCATGAATCGAATCATGAATCATGAATCGAATCATGAATCATGAATTGAATCATGAATCATGAATTGAATCATTAAATGAATCATGAATTGAATCATGAATCATGAATCATGAATCATGAATCAAATCATGAATCATGAATCATGAATTGAATCATGAATCATGAATTGAATCATGAATTGAATCATGAATCATGAATCATGAAATGAATCATGAATTAAATCATGAAATGAATCATGAATCATGAATTGAATCATGAATCATGAATCCTGAATCTTAATTTGAATCATAAATCATGAATCATGAATTGAATCATGAATCATGAACTGAATCATAAATTGAATCATGAATCATGAATCATGAAATGAATGATGAATCATGAATTGAATCATGAATCATGAATCGAATCATGAATCATGAATCGAATCATGAATCATGAATTGAATCATGAATCATGAATTGAATCATTAAATGAATCATGAATTGAATCATGAATCATGAATCATGAATCATGAATCATGAATCATGAATCAAATCATGAATCATGAATCATGAATTGAATCATGAATCATGAATTGAATCATGAATTGAATCATAAATCATGAATCATGAAATGAATCATGAATTAAATCATGAAATGAATCATGAATCATGAATTGAATCATGAATCATGAATCATAAAACGAATCATGAATCACAAATTAAATCATGAATCATGAATCGAATCATGAATCATGAATCATGAATTGAATCATAATTTGAATCATGAATCATGAAGCGAATTATGAATTGAATCATGAATTGATTTATGAATCATGAAATGAATCATGAATCATGAATTAAATCATAAATCATGAATCGAATCATGAATCATGAATCGAATCATGAATCATGAATTGAATCATGACTCATGATTTGAATCATGAATCATGAATCATGAATCATGAATTTAATCATAAATCATAAATCGAATCATTAATCATGAATCGAATCATGAATCATGAATCGAATCATGAATCATGAATCGAATCATGAATTGAATCATGAATTGAATTATGAATCATGAAATGAATCATGAATCATGAATTAAATCATAAATCATGAATCGAATCATGAATCATGAATCTAATCATGAATCATGAATTGAATCATGAATCATGAATCATGAATTTAATAATAATGAATTGAATCATGAATCATGAATCATGAATCGAATCATGAATTATGAATCGAATCATGAATCATGAATTGAATCATGAATCATGAATTGAATCATTAAATGAATCATGAATTGAATCATGAATCATGAATCGAATCATGGATCATGAATCATGAATCATGAATCAAATCATGAATCATGAATCATGAATTGAATCATGAATCATGTATTGTTGATGCATGAAATGAATCATGACTTGAATCATAAATCATGAATCGAATCATGAATCATGAATTGAATCATGAATCATGAATCATGAATTGAATCATGAATCAAATCATGAATCGTGAATCATGAATTGAATCATGAATCATGAATTGAATCATGAATTGAATCATGAATTGAATCATGAATCGTGAATCATGAATTGAATCATGAATCATGAATTGAATCATGAATTGAATCAAGAATCGTGAATCATGAAATAAATCATTAATTAAATCATTAAATGAATCATGAATCATGAATTGAATCATAAATCATTAAGCATGAATTGAATCATGAATCATGAACTAAATCACGAATCAAGAATCATGAATCATGAATCAAATCATGAATCATGAATCATGAATCATTAATTGAATCATGAATCATGAATTATGAATTGAATCATGAATCATGAAACGAATCATGAATCATGAATTGAATCATGAATTGAATCATTATTTATGAATCGAATCATGAATCATGAATCGAATCATGAATCATGAATCATGAATTGAATCATGAATCATGAATCATGAATCATGAATTGAATCATGAATCACGAATCATGAATGGAATCATGAATCATGAATGGAATCATGAATCAAGAATCGAATAATGAATCATGAATTGAATCATGAATTGAATAATGAATCATGAAATGAATCATGAATCATGAATCGAATCATGAATCATGAATTGAATCATGAATCATGAATCATGAATTGAATCATGAATCATGAATCATGAATTATGAATTGAATCATGAATCATGAAACGAATCATGAATCATGAATTGAATCATGAATTGAATCATAATTTATGAATTGAATCATGAATCATGAATCATGAATTGAATCATGAATCATGAATTATGAATGGAATCATGAATCATGAATCGAATCATGAATCATGAATCGAATCATGAATCATGAATTGAATTATTAATCATGAATCGAATCATGAATCGAATCATGAATCATGAATTGAATCATGAATTGAATCATGAATCATGAATCATGAAATGAATCATGAATCATGAATCGAATCATAAATCATGAATCGAATCATGAATCATGAATTGAATCATGAATCATGAATTATGAATCTAATCATGAATCATGAATCATGAAATGAATCATGAATCATGAAATGAATCATAATTCATGAATTGAATCATGATTCGAATCATAAATCATGAATCGAATCATGAATTATAAATTGAATCATGAATCATGAATTGATGATGCATGAAATGAATCATGAATTGAATCATGAATCATGAATCGAATCATGAATCATGAATCGAATCATGAATCATGAATTGAATCATGAATCATGAATTGAATCACGAATTGAATCATGAAATGAATCATGAATCATGAATTGAATCATAAATCATTAATCATGAATTAAATCACGAATCATGAACTAAATCATGAATCAAGAATCATGAATCATGAATCATGAATTGAATCATGCATCATGAATCATGAATTATGAATTGAATCATGAATCATGAAATGAATCATGAATCATTAATTGAATCAAGAATTGAATCATGATTTATGAATCAAATCATGAATCATGAATGGAATCATGAATCATGAATCATGAATTGAATCATGAATCATGAATCATGAATGGAATCATGAATCATGAATGGAATCATAATTCATGAATCGAATCATGAATCATGAATTGAATCATAAATTGAATAATGAATCATTAAATGAATCATGAATCATGAATTGAATCATGAATCATGAATTGAATCATGAATCATGAATCATAAATTGAATCATGAATTGAATCATGAATTGAATCATGAATAATGAATCATGAATTGAATCATGAATTAAATTATGAATCATGAATCGAATCATGAATCTTGAATCGAATCATGAATCATGAATCGAATCATGAATTGAATCATGAATCAAATCATGAATCGAATCATAAATCATGAATCGAATCATGAATCTTGAATCGAATCATGAATCATGAATCGAATCATGAATTGAATCATGAATTGAATCATGAATCATGAATCGAATCATGAATCATGAATCATGAATTAAATCATGAATCATGAATCATGAATCATGAATCATGAATCAATTCATGAATCATGAATCATGAATTGAATCATGAATTGAATCATGAATCGTGAATCATGAAATGAATCATGAATCATGAATTGAATCATAAATCATTAATCATGAATTGAATCATGAATCATGAACTAAATCATGAATCAAGAATCATGAATCATGAATCATGAATTGAATCATGAATCATGAATTGAATCATGAATCATGAATCATGAATTATGAATTGAATCATGAATCATGAAACGAATCATGAATCATGAATTGAATCATGAATTGAATCATGATTTATGAATCGAATCATGAATCATGAACCGAATCATGAATGATGAATTGAATCATGAATCATGAATTGAAACATGAATCATGAATCATGAATTGAATCATGAATCATGAAATAAATCATGAATTGAATCATGAATCATGAAATAAATCATGAATTGAATCATGAATTGAATCATGAATCATGAATTGAATCATGAATCATGAATCATGAAATGAATCATGAATCATGAAATGAATCATGAATCATGAATTGAATCATGAATCATGAATCGAATTATGAATCATGAATCGAATCATGAATCATGAATTGAATCATGAATCATGAATTGAATCATGAATCATGAATCATGAAATAAATCATGAATTGAATTATGAATTGAATTATGAATTGAATCATAAATCATGAAATAAATCATGAATCGAATCATGAATTGAATAATGAATCATGAATTGAATCATGAATCATGAATTAAATCATGAATCATAAATTGACTCATGAATCATGAATTAAATCATGAATCTTGAATCGAATCATGAATCATGAATTAAATCATGAATCATGAATTAAATCATGAATCTTGAATCGAATCATGAATCGAATCATAAATCATGAATTGAATCATGGATTGAATCATGAATCATGAATCATGAACTGAATCATAAATTGAATCATGAAATGAATTATGAATCATTAATTGAATCATGAATCATGAATCCTGTATCTTAATTTGAATCATAAATCATGAATTGAATCATGAATCATGAACTGAATCATAAATTGAATCATGAATCATGAAATGAATCATGAATCATAATTTTGAATCATGAATCATGAATCGAATCATGAATCATGAATCGAATCATGAATCATGAATCATGAATTGAATAATTAAATGAATCATGAATCGAATCATGAATCATGAATCCAATCATGAATCATGAATTGAATCAAATATCATGAATCATGAATCATGAATCCAATCATGAATCATGAATCATGAATTGAATCATGAATCATGAATTGAATCATGAATTGAATCATGAATCATGAATCATGAAATGAATCATGAATTAAATCATGAAATGAATAATGAATCATGAATTGATTCATAAATCATTAATCATGAATTGAATCATGAATCATGAACTAAATCATTAATTGAATCATGAATCATGAATCATGAAACGAATCATGAATCATGAATCAAATCATGAATCAAGAATCATGAATCATGAGTCATGAATCGAATCATGAATCATGAATTGAATCATGAATCATGAATCATGAATCGAATCATGAATCATGAATCGAATCATGAATTGAATCATTAATTGAATTATGAATCATGAAATAAATCATGAATCATGAATTGAATCATGAATCATGAATTGAATCATGAATAATGAATCATGAATTGAATCATGAATTGAATCATGAATCATGAATCATGAATTGAATCATGAATCATGAATCATGAATTGAATCATGAATCAAATCATGAATCGTGAATCATGAATTGAGTCATGAATCATGAATTGAATCATGAATTGAATCATGAATCATGAATCATGAATTGAATCATGAATCAAATCATGAATCGTGAATCATGAATTGAATCATGAATCATGAATTGAATCATGAATTGAATCATGAATTGAATCATGAATTGAATCATTATTTATGAATCGAATCATGAATCATGAATCGAATCATGAATCATGAATCATGAATTGAATCATGAATCATGAATCATGAATCATGAATTGAATCATGAATCACGAATCATGAATGGAATCATGAATCATGAATGGAATCATGAATCAAGAATCGAATAATGAATCATGAATTGAATCATGAATTGAATAATGAATCATGAAATGAATCATGAATCATGAATCGAATCATGAATCATGAATTGAATCATGAATCATGAATCATGAATTGAATCATGAATCATGAATCATGAATTATGAATTGAATCATGAATCATGAAACGAATCATGAATCATGAATTGAATCATGAATTGAATCATAATTTATGAATTGAATCATGAATCATGAATCATGAATTGAATCATGAATCATGAATTATGAATGGAATCATGAATCATGAATCGAATCATGAATCATGAATCGAATCATGAATCATGAATTGAATTATTAATCATGAATCGAATCATGAATCGAATCATGAATCATGAATTGAATCATGAATTGAATCATGAATCATGAATCATGAAATGAATCATGAATCATGAATCGAATCATAAATCATGAATCGAATCATGAATCATGAATTGAATCATGAATCATGAATTATGAATCTAATCATGAATCATGAATCATGAAATGAATCATGAATCATGAAATGAATCATAATTCATGAATTGAATCATGATTCGAATCATAAATCATGAATCGAATCATGAATTATAAATTGAATCATGAATCATGAATTGATGATGCATGAAATGAATCATGAATTGAATCATGAATCATGAATCGAATCATGAATCATGAATCGAATCATGAATCATGAATTGAATCATGAATCATGAATTGAATCACGAATTGAATCATGAAATGAATCATGAATCATGAATTGAATCATAAATCATTAATCATGAATTAAATCACGAATCATGAACTAAATCATGAATCAAGAATCATGAATCATGAATCATGAATTGAATCATGCATCATGAATCATGAATTATGAATTGAATCATGAATCATGAAATGAATCATGAATCATTAATTGAATCAAGAATTGAATCATGATTTATGAATCAAATCATGAATCATGAATGGAATCATGAATCATGAATCATGAATTGAATCATGAATCATGAATCGAATCATGAATCATGAATCGAATCATGAATCATGAATTGAATCATGAATCATGAATTGAATCATTAAATGAATCATGAATTGAATCATGAATCATGAATCATGAATCATGAATCATGAATCATGAATCAAATCATGAATCATGAATCATGAATTGAATCATGAATCATGAATTGAATCATGAATTGAATCATAAATCATGAATCATGAAATGAATCATGAATTAAATCATGAAATGAATCATGAATCATGAATTGAATCATGAATCATGAATCATAAAACGAATCATGAATCACAAATTAAATCATGAATCATGAATCGAATCATGAATCATGAATCATGAATTGAATCATAATTTGAATCATGAATCATGAAGCGAATTATGAATTGAATCATGAATTGATTTATGAATCATGAAATGAATCATGAATCATGAATTAAATCATAAATCATGAATCGAATCATGAATCATGAATCGAATCATGAATCATGAATTGAATCATGACTCATGATTTGAATCATGAATCATGAATCATGAATCATGAATTTAATCATAAATCATAAATCGAATCATTAATCATGAATCGAATCATGAATCATGAATCGAATCATGAATCATGAATCGAATCATGAATTGAATCATGAATTGAATTATGAATCATGAAATGAATCATGAATCATGAATTAAATCATAAATCATGAATCGAATCATGAATCATGAATCTAATCATGAATCATGAATTGAATCATGAATCATGAATCATGAATTTAATAATAATGAATTGAATCATGAATCATGAATCATGAATCGAATCATGAATTATGAATCGAATCATGAATCATGAATTGAATCATGAATCATGAATTGAATCATTAAATGAATCATGAATTGAATCATGAATCATGAATCGAATCATGGATCATGAATCATGAATCATGAATCAAATCATGAATCATGAATCATGAATTGAATCATGAATCATGTATTGTTGATGCATGAAATGAATCATGACTTGAATCATAAATCATGAATCGAATCATGAATCATGAATTGAATCATGAATCATGAATCATGAATTGAATCATGAATCAAATCATGAATCGTGAATCATGAATTGAATCATGAATCATGAATTGAATCATGAATTGAATCATGAATTGAATCATGAATCGTGAATCATGAATTGAATCATGAATCATGAATTGAATCATGAATTGAATCAAGAATCGTGAATCATGAAATAAATCATTAATTAAATCATTAAATGAATCATGAATCATGAATTGAATCATAAATCATTAAGCATGAATTGAATCATGAATCATGAACTAAATCACGAATCAAGAATCATGAATCATGAATCAAATCATGAATCATGAATCATGAATCATTAATTGAATCATGAATCATGAATTATGAATTGAATCATGAATCATGAAACGAATCATGAATCATGAATTGAATCATGAATTGAATCATTATTTATGAATCGAATCATGAATCATGAATCGAATCATGAATCATGAATCATGAATTGAATCATGAATCATGAATCATGAATCATGAATTGAATCATGAATCACGAATCATGAATGGAATCATGAATCATGAATGGAATCATGAATCAAGAATCGAATAATGAATCATGAATTGAATCATGAATTGAATAATGAATCATGAAATGAATCATGAATCATGAATCGAATCATGAATCATGAATTGAATCATGAATCATGAATCATGAATTGAATCATGAATCATGAATCATGAATTATGAATTGAATCATGAATCATGAAACGAATCATGAATCATGAATTGAATCATGAATTGAATCATAATTTATGAATTGAATCATGAATCATGAATCATGAATTGAATCATGAATCATGAATTATGAATGGAATCATGAATCATGAATCGAATCATGAATCATGAATCGAATCATGAATCATGAATTGAATTATTAATCATGAATCGAATCATGAATCGAATCATGAATCATGAATTGAATCATGAATTGAATCATGAATCATGAATCATGAAATGAATCATGAATCATGAATCGAATCATAAATCATGAATCGAATCATGAATCATGAATTGAATCATGAATCATGAATTATGAATCTAATCATGAATCATGAATCATGAAATGAATCATGAATCATGAAATGAATCATAATTCATGAATTGAATCATGATTCGAATCATAAATCATGAATCGAATCATGAATTATAAATTGAATCATGAATCATGAATTGATGATGCATGAAATGAATCATGAATTGAATCATGAATCATGAATCGAATCATGAATCATGAATCGAATCATGAATCATGAATTGAATCATGAATCATGAATTGAATCACGAATTGAATCATGAAATGAATCATGAATCATGAATTGAATCATAAATCATTAATCATGAATTAAATCACGAATCATGAACTAAATCATGAATCAAGAATCATGAATCATGAATCATGAATTGAATCATGCATCATGAATCATGAATTATGAATTGAATCATGAATCATGAAATGAATCATGAATCATTAATTGAATCAAGAATTGAATCATGATTTATGAATCAAATCATGAATCATGAATGGAATCATGAATCATGAATCATGAATTGAATCATGAATCATGAATCATGAATGGAATCATGAATCATGAATGGAATCATAATTCATGAATCGAATCATGAATCATGAATTGAATCATAAATTGAATAATGAATCATTAAATGAATCATGAATCATGAATTGAATCATGAATCATGAATTGAATCATGAATCATGAATCATAAATTGAATCATGAATTGAATCATGAATTGAATCATGAATAATGAATCATGAATTGAATCATGAATTAAATTATGAATCATGAATCGAATCATGAATCTTGAATCGAATCATGAATCATGAATCGAATCATGAATTGAATCATGAATCAAATCATGAATCGAATCATAAATCATGAATCGAATCATGAATCTTGAATCGAATCATGAATCATGAATCGAATCATGAATTGAATCATGAATTGAATCATGAATCATGAATCGAATCATGAATCATGAATCATGAATTAAATCATGAATCATGAATCATGAATCATGAATCATGAATCAATTCATGAATCATGAATCATGAATTGAATCATGAATTGAATCATGAATCGTGAATCATGAAATGAATCATGAATCATGAATTGAATCATAAATCATTAATCATGAATTGAATCATGAATCATGAACTAAATCATGAATCAAGAATCATGAATCATGAATCATGAATTGAATCATGAATCATGAATTGAATCATGAATCATGAATCATGAATTATGAATTGAATCATGAATCATGAAACGAATCATGAATCATGAATTGAATCATGAATTGAATCATGATTTATGAATCGAATCATGAATCATGAACCGAATCATGAATGATGAATTGAATCATGAATCATGAATTGAAACATGAATCATGAATCATGAATTGAATCATGAATCATGAAATAAATCATGAATTGAATCATGAATCATGAAATAAATCATGAATTGAATCATGAATTGAATCATGAATCATGAATTGAATCATGAATCATGAATCATGAAATGAATCATGAATCATGAAATGAATCATGAATCATGAATTGAATCATGAATCATGAATCGAATTATGAATCATGAATCGAATCATGAATCATGAATTGAATCATGAATCATGAATTGAATCATGAATCATGAATCATGAAATAAATCATGAATTGAATTATGAATTGAATTATGAATTGAATCATAAATCATGAAATAAATCATGAATCGAATCATGAATTGAATAATGAATCATGAATTGAATCATGAATCATGAATTAAATCATGAATCATAAATTGACTCATGAATCATGAATTAAATCATGAATCTTGAATCGAATCATGAATCATGAATTAAATCATGAATCATGAATTAAATCATGAATCTTGAATCGAATCATGAATCGAATCATAAATCATGAATTGAATCATGGATTGAATCATGAATCATGAATCATGAACTGAATCATAAATTGAATCATGAAATGAATTATGAATCATTAATTGAATCATGAATCATGAATCCTGTATCTTAATTTGAATCATAAATCATGAATTGAATCATGAATCATGAACTGAATCATAAATTGAATCATGAATCATGAAATGAATCATGAATCATAATTTTGAATCATGAATCATGAATCGAATCATGAATCATGAATCGAATCATGAATCATGAATCATGAATTGAATAATTAAATGAATCATGAATCGAATCATGAATCATGAATCCAATCATGAATCATGAATTGAATCAAATATCATGAATCATGAATCATGAATCCAATCATGAATCATGAATCATGAATTGAATCATGAATCATGAATTGAATCATGAATTGAATCATGAATCATGAATCATGAAATGAATCATGAATTAAATCATGAAATGAATAATGAATCATGAATTGATTCATAAATCATTAATCATGAATTGAATCATGAATCATGAACTAAATCATTAATTGAATCATGAATCATGAATCATGAAACGAATCATGAATCATGAATCAAATCATGAATCAAGAATCATGAATCATGAGTCATGAATCGAATCATGAATCATGAATTGAATCATGAATCATGAATCATGAATCGAATCATGAATCATGAATCGAATCATGAATTGAATCATTAATTGAATTATGAATCATGAAATAAATCATGAATCATGAATTGAATCATGAATCATGAATTGAATCATGAATAATGAATCATGAATTGAATCATGAATTGAATCATGAATCATGAATCATGAATTGAATCATGAATCATGAATCATGAATTGAATCATGAATCAAATCATGAATCGTGAATCATGAATTGAGTCATGAATCATGAATTGAATCATGAATTGAATCATGAATCATGAATCATGAATTGAATCATGAATCAAATCATGAATCGTGAATCATGAATTGAATCATGAATCATGAATTGAATCATGAATTGAATCATGAATTGAATCATGAATTGAATCATTATTTATGAATCGAATCATGAATCATGAATCGAATCATGAATCATGAATCATGAATTGAATCATGAATCATGAATCATGAATCATGAATTGAATCATGAATCACGAATCATGAATGGAATCATGAATCATGAATGGAATCATGAATCAAGAATCGAATAATGAATCATGAATTGAATCATGAATTGAATAATGAATCATGAAATGAATCATGAATCATGAATCGAATCATGAATCATGAATTGAATCATGAATCATGAATCATGAATTGAATCATGAATCATGAATCATGAATTATGAATTGAATCATGAATCATGAAACGAATCATGAATCATGAATTGAATCATGAATTGAATCATAATTTATGAATTGAATCATGAATCATGAATCATGAATTGAATCATGAATCATGAATTATGAATGGAATCATGAATCATGAATCGAATCATGAATCATGAATCGAATCATGAATCATGAATTGAATTATTAATCATGAATCGAATCATGAATCGAATCATGAATCATGAATTGAATCATGAATTGAATCATGAATCATGAATCATGAAATGAATCATGAATCATGAATCGAATCATAAATCATGAATCGAATCATGAATCATGAATTGAATCATGAATCATGAATTATGAATCTAATCATGAATCATGAATCATGAAATGAATCATGAATCATGAAATGAATCATAATTCATGAATTGAATCATGATTCGAATCATAAATCATGAATCGAATCATGAATTATAAATTGAATCATGAATCATGAATTGATGATGCATGAAATGAATCATGAATTGAATCATGAATCATGAATCGAATCATGAATCATGAATCGAATCATGAATCATGAATTGAATCATGAATCATGAATTGAATCACGAATTGAATCATGAAATGAATCATGAATCATGAATTGAATCATAAATCATTAATCATGAATTAAATCACGAATCATGAACTAAATCATGAATCAAGAATCATGAATCATGAATCATGAATTGAATCATGCATCATGAATCATGAATTATGAATTGAATCATGAATCATGAAATGAATCATGAATCATTAATTGAATCAAGAATTGAATCATGATTTATGAATCAAATCATGAATCATGAATGGAATCATGAATCATGAATCATGAATTGAATCATGAATCATGAATCATGAATGGAATCATGAATCATGAATGGAATCATAATTCATGAATCGAATCATGAATCATGAATTGAATCATAAATTGAATAATGAATCATTAAATGAATCATGAATCATGAATTGAATCATGAATCATGAATTGAATCATGAATCATGAATCATAAATTGAATCATGAATTGAATCATGAATTGAATCATGAATAATGAATCATGAATTGAATCATGAATTAAATTATGAATCATGAATCGAATCATGAATCTTGAATCGAATCATGAATCATGAATCGAATCATGAATTGAATCATGAATCAAATCATGAATCGAATCATAAATCATGAATCGAATCATGAATCTTGAATCGAATCATGAATCATGAATCGAATCATGAATTGAATCATGAATTGAATCATGAATCATGAATCGAATCATGAATCATGAATCATGAATTAAATCATGAATCATGAATCATGAATCATGAATCATGAATCAATTCATGAATCATGAATCATGAATTGAATCATGAATTGAATCATGAATCGTGAATCATGAAATGAATCATGAATCATGAATTGAATCATAAATCATTAATCATGAATTGAATCATGAATCATGAACTAAATCATGAATCAAGAATCATGAATCATGAATCATGAATTGAATCATGAATCATGAATTGAATCATGAATCATGAATCATGAATTATGAATTGAATCATGAATCATGAAACGAATCATGAATCATGAATTGAATCATGAATTGAATCATGATTTATGAATCGAATCATGAATCATGAACCGAATCATGAATGATGAATTGAATCATGAATCATGAATTGAAACATGAATCATGAATCATGAATTGAATCATGAATCATGAAATAAATCATGAATTGAATCATGAATCATGAAATAAATCATGAATTGAATCATGAATTGAATCATGAATCATGAATTGAATCATGAATCATGAATCATGAAATGAATCATGAATCATGAAATGAATCATGAATCATGAATTGAATCATGAATCATGAATCGAATTATGAATCATGAATCGAATCATGAATCATGAATTGAATCATGAATCATGAATTGAATCATGAATCATGAATCATGAAATAAATCATGAATTGAATTATGAATTGAATTATGAATTGAATCATAAATCATGAAATAAATCATGAATCGAATCATGAATTGAATAATGAATCATGAATTGAATCATGAATCATGAATTAAATCATGAATCATAAATTGACTCATGAATCATGAATTAAATCATGAATCTTGAATCGAATCATGAATCATGAATTAAATCATGAATCATGAATTAAATCATGAATCTTGAATCGAATCATGAATCGAATCATAAATCATGAATTGAATCATGGATTGAATCATGAATCATGAATCATGAACTGAATCATAAATTGAATCATGAAATGAATTATGAATCATTAATTGAATCATGAATCATGAATCCTGTATCTTAATTTGAATCATAAATCATGAATTGAATCATGAATCATGAACTGAATCATAAATTGAATCATGAATCATGAAATGAATCATGAATCATAATTTTGAATCATGAATCATGAATCGAATCATGAATCATGAATCGAATCATGAATCATGAATCATGAATTGAATAATTAAATGAATCATGAATCGAATCATGAATCATGAATCCAATCATGAATCATGAATTGAATCAAATATCATGAATCATGAATCATGAATCCAATCATGAATCATGAATCATGAATTGAATCATGAATCATGAATTGAATCATGAATTGAATCATGAATCATGAATCATGAAATGAATCATGAATTAAATCATGAAATGAATAATGAATCATGAATTGATTCATAAATCATTAATCATGAATTGAATCATGAATCATGAACTAAATCATTAATTGAATCATGAATCATGAATCATGAAACGAATCATGAATCATGAATCAAATCATGAATCAAGAATCATGAATCATGAGTCATGAATCGAATCATGAATCATGAATTGAATCATGAATCATGAATCATGAATCGAATCATGAATCATGAATCGAATCATGAATTGAATCATTAATTGAATTATGAATCATGAAATAAATCATGAATCATGAATTGAATCATGAATCATGAATTGAATCATGAATAATGAATCATGAATTGAATCATGAATTGAATCATGAATCATGAATCATGAATTGAATCATGAATCATGAATCATGAATTGAATCATGAATCAAATCATGAATCGTGAATCATGAATTGAGTCATGAATCATGAATTGAATCATGAATTGAATCATGAATCATGAATCATGAATTGAATCATGAATCAAATCATGAATCGTGAATCATGAATTGAATCATGAATCATGAATTGAATCATGAATTGAATCATGAATTGAATCATGAATCGTGAATCATGAATTGAATCATGAATCATGAATTGAATCATGAATTGAATGAAGAATCGTGAATCATGAAATAAATCATTAATTAAATCATGAAATGAATCATGAATCATGAATTGAATCATAAATCATTAAGCATGAATTGAATAATGAATCATGAACTAAATCATGAATCAAGAATCATGAATCATGAATCAAATCATGAATCATGAATCATGAATCATTAATTGAATCATGAATCATGAATTATGAATTGAATCATGAATCATGAAATGAATCATGAATCATGAATTGAATCATGATTTATGAATCGAATCATGAATCATGAATCGAATCATGAATCATGAATCATGAATTGAATCATGAATCATGAATCATGAATCATGAATTGAATCATGAATCATGAATCATGAATGGATTCATGAATCATGAATGGAATCATGAATCAAGAATCGAATAATGAATCATGAATTGAATCATGAATTGAATAATGAATCATGAAATGAATCATGAATCATGAATCATGAATCCTAAATCATGAATCATGAATCATGAATTGAATCATAAATCATGAATCAAATCATAAATCAGGAATTAAATCATGAATCATGAATCATGAATCATGAATCGAATCATGAATCATGAAGCATGAATTGAATCATGAATCATGAACTGAATCATGAATCATGAATTGAATCATGAATTGAATCATAAATCATGAATCGAATCATGAATCATGAATTGAATCATGAATCATGACTTGATGATGCATGAAATGAATCATGAATTGAATCATGAATCATGAAACGAATCATGAATCGAATCATGAATCATGAATTGAATCATGAATTATGAATCATGAATCATGAATCAAATTATGAATCATGAATCTTGAATTGAATCATGAATCATGAATTGAATCATGAATTGTGAATCATGAAATGAATCATGCATTAAATCATGAAATTAATCATGAATCATGAATTAAATCATAAATCATTAATCATGAATTGAATCATGAATCATGAACTAAATCATGAATTGAATCATGAATCATGAATTGAATCATGAATTGAATCATGAAATGTGAATCATGAAATGAATCATGCTTTAAATCATGAAATGAATCATGAATCATGAATTGAATCATAAATCATTAATCATGAAATGAATCATGCATTAAATCATGAAATGAATCATGAATCATGAATTGAATCATAAATCATTAATCATGAATTGAATCATGAATCATGAACTAAATCATGAATCAAGAATCATGAATCATGAATCAAATCATGAATCATGAATTGAATCATGAATCATTAATCATGAATTGAATCATGAATCATGAGTCATGAATTATGAATTGAATCATGAATCATGAAACGAATCATGAATCATGAATTGAATCATGAATTGAATCATGATTTATGAATCGAATCATGAATCATGAATCGAATCATGAATCATGAATTGAATCATGAATCATGAATGGAATCATGAATCATGAATCGAATCATGAATCATGAATCGAATCATGAATCATGAATTGAATCATGAATTGAATAATGAATCATGAAATGAATCATGAATCATGAATTGAATCATGAATCATGAATGGAATCATGAATCATGAATCGAATCATGAATCATGAATTGAATCATGAATCATGAATTGAATCATGAATCATGAATTGAATCATGAATCATGAAATAAATCATGAATTGAATCATGAATTGAATCATGAATCATGAATTAAATCATGAATTGAATCATGAATTGAATCATGAATCATGAATTAAATCATGAATCATGAATTCTGAATTGAATCATAAATCATGAATTGAATCATGAATCATGAATCATGAATTAAATCATGAATCAAATCATGAATCATGAATCATGAATTGAATCATGAATCATGAATTGAATCATGAATTGAATCATGAATCGTAAATCATGAATTCAATCATGAATCATGAATTGAATCATTAATTAAATCATGAATCATGAACTAAATCATGAATCAAGATTCATGAATCATGAATTTAAATCATGAATCATGAATCATGAATTGAATCATGAATCATGAATCATGAATTGAATCATGAATCATGAATCATGAATTGAATCATGAATCATGAATCATGAATTATGAATTGAATCATGAAACGAATCATGAATCATGAATTGAATCATGAATTGAATCATAATTTATGAATCGAATCATGAATCATGAATTGAATCATGAATCATGAATTATGAATGGAATCATGAATCATGAATCGAATCATGAATCATGAATCGAATCATGAATCATGAATTGAATCATGAATTGAATAATGAATCATGAAATAAATCATGAATCATGAATCGAATCATGAATCATGAATCGAATCATGAATCATGAATTGAATTATTAATCATGAATCGAATCATGAATCGAATCATGAATCATGAATTGAATCATGAATTGAATCATGAATCATGAATCATGAAATGAATCATGAATCATGAATCGAATCATGAATCATGAATCGAATCATGAATCATGAATTGAATCATGAATTATGAATCATGAATCATGAATCAAATCATGAATCATGAATCATGAATTGAATCGTGAATTGAATCACGAATTGAATCATGAAATGAATCATGAATCATGAAATGAATCATAAAACATTAATCATGAATTAAATCATGAATCATGAACTAAATCATGAATCAAGAATCATGAATCATGAATCAAATCATGAATCATGAATTGAATCATGAATCATGAATCATGAATCATGAATCATGAATTGAATCATGCATCATGAATCATGAATTATGAATTGAATCATGAATCATGAAATGAATCATGAATCATTAATTGAATCAAGAATTGAATCATGATTTATGAATCAAATCATGAATCATGAATGGAATCATGAATCATGAATCATGAATTGAATCATGAATCATGAATCATGAATGGAATCATGAATCATGAATGGAATCATGAATCATGAATGGAATCATGAATCATGAATTGAATCATAAATTGAATAATGAATCATTAAATGAATCATGAATCATGAATTGAATCATGAATCATGAATTGAATCATGAATCATGAATCATAAATTGAATCATGAATCATGAATTGAATCATGAATTGAATCATGAATCATGAATTGAATTATGAATCATGAATCATGAATTGAATCATGAATTAAATCATGAATCATGAATCGAATCATGAATCTTGAATCGAATCATGAATCATGAATCGAATCATGAATTGAATCATGAATCAAATCATGAATCGAATCATAAATCATGAATCGAATAATGAATCATGAATTGAATCATGAATCATGAATTGATGATGCATGAAATGAATCATGAATTGAATCATGAATCATGAATCGAATCATGAATCATGAATCATGAATTGAATCATGAATCATGAATCATGAATCATGAATCATGAATCAATTCATGAATCATGAATCATGAATTGAATCATGAATTGAATCATGAATCGTGAATCATGAAATGAATCATGAATCATGAATTGAATCATAAATCATTAATCATGAATTGAATCATGAATCATGAACTAAATCATGAATCAAGAATCATGAATCATGAATCAAATCATGAATCATGAATCATGAATTGAATCATGAATCATGAATTGAATCATGAATCATGAATCATGAATTATGAATTGAATCATGAATCATGAAACGAATCATGAATCATGAATTGAATCATGATTTATGAATCGAATCATGAATCATGAACCGAATCATGAATCATGAATTGAATCATGAATCATGAATTGAAACATGAATCATGAATCATGAATTGAATCATGAATCATGAAATAAATCATGAATTGAATCATGAATTGAATCATGAATCATGAAATAAATCATGAATTGAATCATGAATTGAATCATGAATCATGAATTGAATCATGAATCATGAATTGAATCATGAATCATGAATCATGAAATGAATCATGAATCATGAAATGAAACATGAATCATGAATCGAATCATGAATCATGAATCGAATCATGAATCATGAATTGAATCATGAATCATGAATCATGAATCATGAAATAAATCATGAATTGAATTATGAATTGAATTATGAATTGAATTATGAATTGAATCATGAATCATGAAATAAATCATGAATCGAATCATGAATTGAATAATGAATCATGAATTGAATCATGAATCATGAATCATGAATTAAATCATGAATCATAAATTGACTCATGAATCATGAATTAAATCATGAATCTTGAATCGAATCATGAATCAAATCATGAATCTTGAATCGAATCATGAATCGAATCATAAATCATGAATTGAATCATGGATTGAATCATGAATCATGAATCATGAAATGAATCATGAATTTAATCATGAAATGAATTATGAATCATTAATTGAATCATGAATCATGAATCCTGTATCTTAATTTGAATCATAAATCATGAATCATGAATTGAATCATGAATCATGAACTAAATCATGAATCAAGAATCATGAATCATGAATCAAATCATGAATCATGAATCATGAATTGAATCATGAATCATGAATTGAATCATGAATCATGAATCATGAATTATGAATTGAATCATGAATCATGAAACGAATCATGAATCATGAATTGAATCATGATTTATGAATCGAATCATGAATCATGAACCGAATCATGAATCATGAATTGAATCATGAATCATGAATTGAAACATGAATCATGAATCATGAATTGAATCATGAATCATGAAATAAATCATGAATTGAATCATGAATTGAATCATGAATCATGAAATAAATCATGAATTGAATCATGAATTGAATCATGAATCATGAATTGAATCATGAATCATGAATTGAATCATGAATCATGAATCATGAAATGAATCATGAATCATGAAATGAAACATGAATCATGAATCGAATCATGAATCATGAATCGAATCATGAATCATGAATTGAATCATGAATCATGAATCATGAATCATGAAATAAATCATGAATTGAATTATGAATTGAATTATGAATTGAATTATGAATTGAATCATGAATCATGAAATAAATCATGAATCGAATCATGAATTGAATAATGAATCATGAATTGAATCATGAATCATGAATCATGAATTAAATCATGAATCATAAATTGACTCATGAATCATGAATTAAATCATGAATCTTGAATCGAATCATGAATCAAATCATGAATCTTGAATCGAATCATGAATCGAATCATAAATCATGAATTGAATCATGGATTGAATCATGAATCATGAATCATGAAATGAATCATGAATTTAATCATGAAATGAATTATGAATCATTAATTGAATCATGAATCATGAATCCTGTATCTTAATTTGAATCATAAATCATGAATCATGAATTGAATCATGAATCATGAACTGAATCATAAATTGAATCATGAATCATGAAATGAATCATGAATCATGAATTGAATCATGAATCATGAATCATGAATGGAATCATGAATCATGAATGGAATCATGAATCATGAATCGAATCATGAATCATGAATTGAATCATAAATTGAATAATGAATTATTAAATGAATCATGAATCATGAATTGAATCATGAATCATGAATTGAATCATGAATCATGAATCATAAATTGAATCATGAATTGAATCATGAATTGAATCATGAATAATGAATCATGAATTGAATCATGAATTAAATCATGAATCATGAATCGAATCATGAATCTTGAATCGAATCATGAATCGAATCATGAATTGAATCATGAATCAAATCATGAATCGAAACATAAATCATGAATCGAATAATAAATCATGAATTGAATCATGAATCATGAATTGATGATGCATGAAATGAATCATGAATTAAATCATGAATCATGAATCATGAATCATGAATCATGAATCAATTCATGAATCATGAATCATGAATTGAATCATGAATTGAATCATGAATCGTGAATCATGAAATGAATCATGAATCATGAATTGAATCATAAATCATTAATCATGAATTGAATCATGAATCATGAACTAAATCATGAATCAAGAATCATGAATCATGAATCATGAATTGAATCATGAATCATGAATTGAATCATGAATCATGAATCATGAATTATGAATTGAATCATGAATCATGAAACGAATCATGAATCATGAATTGAATCATGAATTGAATCATGATTTATGAATCGAATCATGAATCATGAACCAAATCATGAATCATGAATTGAATCATGAATCATGAATTGAAACATGAATCATGAATCATGAATTGAATCATGAATCATGAAATAAATCATGAATTGAATCATGAATCATGAAATAAATCATGAATTGAATCATGAATTGAATCATGAATCATGAATTGAATCATGAATCATGAATCATGAAATGAATCATGAATCATGAAATGAATCATGAATCATGAATTGAATCATGAATCATGAATCGAATTATGAATCATGAATCGAATCATGAATCATGAATTGAATCATGAATCATGAATTGAATCATGAATCATGAATCATGAAATAAATCATGAATTGAATTATGAATTGAATTATGAATTGAATCATAAATCATGAAATAAATCATGAATCGAATCATGAATTGAATAATGAATCATGAATTGAATCATGAATCATGAATCATGAATTAAATCATGAATCATAAATTGACTCATGAATCATGAATTAAATCATGAATCTTGAATCGAATCATGAATCATGAATTAAATCATGAATCATGAATTAAATCATGAATCTTGAATCGAATCATGAATCGAATCATAAATCATGAATTGAATCATGGATTGAATCATGAATCATGAATCATGAAATGAATCATGAATTTAATCATGAAATGAATTATGAATCATTAATTGAATCATGAATCATGAATCCTGTATCTTAATTTGAATCATAAATCATGAATTGAATCATGAATCATGAACTGAATCATAAATTGAATCATGAATCATGAAATGAATCATGAATCATAATTTTGAATCATGAATCATGAATCAAATCATGAATCATGAATCGAATCATGAATCATGAATCATGAATTGAATAATTAAATGAATCATGAATCGAATCATGAATCATGAATCCAATCATGAATCATGAATTGAATCAAATATCATGAATCATGAATCATGAATCCAATCATGAATCATGAATCATGAATTGAATCATGAATCATGAATTGAATCATGAATTGAATCATGAATCATGAATCATGAAATGAATCATGAATTAAATCATGAAATGAATAATGAATCATGAATTGATTCATAAATCATTAATCATGAATTGAATCATGAATCATGAACTAAATCATTAATTGAATCATGAATCATGAATCATGAAACGAATCATGAATCATGAATCAAATCATGAATCAAGAATCATGAATCATGAGTCATGAATCGAATCATGAATCATGAATTGAATCATGAATCATGAATCATGAATCGAATCATGAATCATGAATCGAATCATGAATTGAATCATTAATTGAATTATGAATCATGAAATAAATCATGAATCATGAATTGAATCATGAATCATGAATTGAATCATGAATCATGAATCATGAATTGAATCATGAATTGAATCATGAATCATGAATCATGAATTGAATCATGAATCATGAATTGAATCATGAATCAAATCATGAATCATGAATCATGAATCAAGAATCATGAATCATGAATCAAATCATGAATCATGAATCATGAATCATTAATTGAATCATGAATCATGAATTATGAATTGAATCATGAATCATGAAATGAATCATGAATCATGAATTGAATCATGATTTATGAATCGAATCATGAATCATGAATCGAATCATGAATCATGAATCATGAATTGAATCATAAATCATGAATCATGAATCATGAATTGAATCATGAATCATGAATCATGAATGGATTCATGAATCATGAATCATGAATCATGAATTGAATCATGAATCATGAATCATGAATCATGAATTGAATCATGAATCATGAATCATGAATGGATTCATGAATCATGAATGGAATCATGAATCAAGAATCGAATATAGAATCATGAATTGAATCATGAAATCATGAATTGAATAATGAATCATGAAATGAATCATGAATCATGAATCATGAATCCTAAATCATGAATCATGAATCGAATCATGAATCATGAATCATGAATTGAATCATAAATCATGAATCAAATCATGAATCAGGAATTAAATCATGAATCATGAATCATGAATCATGAATCGAATCATGAATCATGAAGCATGAATTGAATCATGAATCATGAACTGAATCATAATTTGAATCATGAATCATGAATCATGAAATGAATCATGAATCATGAATTGAATCATGAATTGAATCATAAATCATGAATCGAATCATGAATCATGAATTGAATCATGAATCATGACTTGATGATGCATGAAATGAATCATGAATTGAATCATGAATCATGAAACGAATCATGAATCGAATCATGAATCATGAATTGAATCATGAATTATGAATCATGAATCATGAATCAAATTATGAATCATGAATCATGAATTGAATCATGAATCATGAATTGAATCATGAATTGTGAATCATGAAATGAATCATGCATTAAATCATGAAATTAATCATGAATCATGAATTAAATCATAAATCATTAATCATGAATTGAATCATGAATAAATCATGAATTGAATCATGAATTGAATCATAAATCATGAATCGAATCATGAATCATGAATTGAATCATGAATCATGACTTGATGATGCATGAAATGAATCATGAATTGAATCATGAATCATGAAACGAATCATGAATCGAATCATGAATCATGAATTGAATCATGAATTATGAATCATGAATCATGAATCAAATTATGAATCATGAATCATGAATTGAATCATGAATCATGAATTGAATCATGAATTGTGAATCATGAAATGAATCATGCATTAAATCATGAAATTAATCATGAATCATGAATTAAATCATAAATCATTAATCATGAATTGAATCATGAATCATGAACTAAATCATGAATTGAATCATGAATCATGAATTGAATCATGAATTGAATCATGAAATGTGAATCATGAAATGAAATCATGCTTTAAATCATGAAATGAATCATGAATCATGAATTGAATCATAAATCATTAATCATGAAATGAATCATGCATTAAATCATGAAATGAATCATGAATCATGAATTGAATCATAAATCATTAATCATGAATTGAATCATGAATCATGAACTAAATCATGAATCAAGAATCATGAATCATGAATCAAATCATGAATCATGAATTGAATCATGAATCATTAATCATGAATTGAATCATGAATCATGAGTCATGAATTATGAATTGAATCATGAATCATGAAACGAATCATGAATCATGAATTGAATCATGAATTGAATCATGATTTATGAATCGAATCATGAATCATGAATCGAATCATGAATCATGAATTGAATCATGAATCATGAATGGAATCATGAATCATGATCGAATCATGAATCATGAATCGAATCATGAATCATGAATTGAATCATGAATTGAATAATGAATCATGAAATGAATCATGAATCATGAATTGAATCATGAATCATGAATGGAATCATGAATCATGAATCGAATCATGAATCATGAATTGAATCATGAATCATGAATTGAATCATGAATCATGAATTGAATCATGAATCATGAAATAAATCATGAATTGAATCATGAATTGAATCATGAATCATGAATTAAATCATGAATTGAATCATGAATTGAATCATGAATCATGAATTGAATCATGAATCATGAATTGAATCATGAATCATGAATTCTGAATTGAATCATAAATCATGAATTGAATCATGAATCATGAATCATGAATTAAATCATGAATCAATCATGAATCATGAATTGAATCATGAATCATGAATTGAATCATGAATTGAATCATGAATCGTAAATCATGAATTCAATCATGAATCATGAATTGAATCATTAATTAAATCATGAATCATGAACTAAATCATGAATCAAGATTCATGAATCATGAATTTAAATCATGAATCATGAATCATGAATTGAATCATGAATCATGAATCATGAATTGAATCATGAATCATGAATCATGAATTGAATCATGAATCATGAAACGAATCATGAATCATGAATTGAATCATGAATTGAATCATAATTTATGAATCGAATCATGAATCATGAATCATGAATTGAATCATGAATCATGAATTATGAATGGAATCATGAATCATGAATGGAATCATGAATCATGAATCGAATCATGAATCATGAATTGAATCATGAATTGAATAATGAATCATGAAATAAATCATGAATCATGAATCGAATCATGAATCATGAATCGAATCATGAATCATGAATTGAATTATTAATCATGAATCGAATCATGAATCGAATCATGAATCATGAATTGAATCATGAATTGAATCATGAATCATGAATCATGAAATGAATCATGAATCATGAATCGAATCATGAATCATGAATCGAATCATGAATCATGAATTGAATCATGAATTATGAATTATGAATCATGAATCAAATCATGAATCATGAATCATGAATTGAATCGTGAATTGAATCACGAATTGAATCATGAAATGAATCATGAATCATGAAATGAATCATAAAACATTAATCATGAATTAAATCATGAATCATGAACTAAATCATGAATCAAGAATCATGAATCATGAATCAAATCATGAATCATGAATTGAATCATGAATCATGAATCATGAATCATGAATCATGAATTGAATCATGCATCATGAATCATGAATTATGAATTGAATCATGAATCATGAAATGAATCATGAATCATTAATTGAATCAAGAATTGAATCATGATTTATGAATCAAATCATGAATCATGAATGGAATCATGAATCATGAATCATGAATTGAATCATGAATCATGAATCATGAATGGAATCATGAATCATGAATGGAATCATGAATCATGAATGGAATCATGAATCATGAATTGAATCATAAATTGAATAATGAATCATTAAATGAATCATGAATCATGAATTGAATCATGAATCATGAATTGAATCATGAATCATGAATCATAAATTGAATCATGAATCATGAATTGAATCATGAATTGAATCATGAATCATGAATTGAATTATGAATCATGAATCATGAATTGAATCATGAATTAAATCATGAATCATGAATCGAATCATGAATCTTGAATCGAATCATGAATCATGAATCGAATCATGAATTGAATCATGAATCAAATCATGAATTGAATCATAAATCATGAATCGAATAATGAATCATGAATTGAATCATGAATCATGAATTGATGATGCATGAAATGAATCATGAATTGAATCATGAATCATGAATCGAATCATGAATCATGAATTGAATCATGAATCATGAATCATGAATCATGAATCATGAATCAATTCATGAATCATGAATCATGAATTGAATCATGAATTGAATCATGAATCGTGAATCATGAAATGAATCATGAATCATGAATTGAATCATAAATCATTAATCATGAATTGAATCATGAATCATGAACTAAATCATGAATCAAGAATCATGAATCAAATCATGAATCATGAATCATGAATTGAATCATGAATCATGAATTGAATCATGAATCATGAATCATGAATTATGAATTGAATCATGAATCATGAAACGAATCATGAATCATGAATTGAATCATGATTTATGAATCGAATCATGAATCATGAACCGAATCATGAATCATGAATTGAATCATGAATCATGAATTGAAACATGAATCATGAATCATGAATTGAATCATGAATCATGAAATAAATCATGAATTGAATCATGAATTGAATCATGAATCATGAAATAAATCATGAATTGAATCATGAATTGAATCATGAATCATGAATTGAATCATGAATCATGAATTGAATCATGAATCATGAATCATGAAATGAATCATGAATCATGAAATGAATCATGAATCGAATCATGAATCATGAATCGAATCATGAATCATGAATTGAATCATGAATCATGAATTGAATCATGAATCATGAATCATGAATCATGAAATAAATCATGAATTGAATTATGAATTGAATTATGAATTGAATTATGAATTGAATCATGAATCATGAAATAAATCATGAATCGAATCATGAATTGAATAATGAATCATGAATTGAATCATGAATCATGAATCATGAATTAAATCATGAATCATAAATTGACTCATGAATCATGAATTAAATCATGAATCTTGAATCGAATCATGAATCATGAATTAAATCATGAATCTTGAATCGAATCATGAATCGAATCATAAATCATGAATTGAATCATGGATTGAATCATGAATCATGAATCATGAAATGAATTATGAATTTAATCATGAAATGAATTATCAATCATTAATTGAATCATGAATCATGAATCCTGTATCTTAATTTGAATCATAAATCATGAATCATGAATTGAATCATGAATCATGAACTGAATCATAAATTGAATCATGAATCATGAAATGAATCATGAATCATGAATTGAATCATGAATCATGAATCGAATCATGAATCATGAATCGAATCATGAATCATGAATCATGAATTGAATAATTAAATGAATCATGAATCGAATCATGAATCATGAATCGAATCATGAATCATTAATTGAATCATATATCATGAATCATGAATCATGAATCCAATCATGAATCATGAATCATGAATTGAATCATGAATCATGAATCATGAAATGAATCATGAATTAAATCATGAAATTAATAATGAATCATGAATTGAATCATAAATCATTAATCATGAATTGAATCATGAATCATGAACTAAATCATTAATTGAATCATGAATCATGAGTCATGAATCGAATCATGAATCATGAATTGAATCATGAATCATGAATCATGAATGGAATCATGAATCATGAATCGAATCATGAATTGAATCATTAATTTAATTATGAATCATGAAATAAATCATGAATCATGAATTGAATCATGAATCATGAATTGAATCATGAATCATGAATCATGAATTGAATCATGAATCATGAATCATGAATTGAATCATGAATCAAATCATGAATCGTGAATCATGAATTGAATCATGAATCATGAATTGAATCATGAATTGAATCATGAATTGAATCATGAATCGTGAATCATGAATTGAATCATGAATCATGAATTGAATCAAGAATTGTGAATCATGAAATAAATCATTAATTAAATCATGAAATGAATCATGAATCATGAATTGAATCATAAATCATTAAGCATGAATTGAATCATGAATCATGGACTAAAACCATGAATCAAGAATCATGAATCATGAATCAAATCATGAATCATGAATTATGAATTGAATCATGAATCATGAAATGAATCATGAATCATGAATTGAATCATGAATTGAATCATGAATTGAATCATGATTTATGAATCGAATCATGAATCATGAATCGAATCAAGAATCATGAATCATGAATTGAATCATGAATGGAATCATGAATCATGAATGGAATCATGAATCAAGAATTGAATAATGAATCATGAATTGAATCATGAATTGAATAATGAATCATGAAATGAATCATGAATCATGAATCATGAATCATAAATCATGAATCATGAATCGAATCATGAATCATGAATCATGAATTGAATCATAAATCATGAATCAAATCATGAATCAGGAATTAAATCATGATTCATGAATCATGAATCATGAATCGAATCATGAATCATGAAGCATGAATTGAATCATGAATCATGAACTGAATCATAATTTGAATCATGAATCATGAATCATGAAATGAATCATGAATCATGAATTGAATCATGAATTGAATCATAAATCATGAATCGAATCATGAATCATGAATTGAATCATGAATCATGACTTGATGATGCATGAAATGAATCATGAATTGAATCATGAATCATGAAACGAATCATGAATCGAATCATGAATCATGAATTGAATCATGAATTATGAATCTTGAATCATGAATCAAATTATGAATCATGAATCATGAATTGAATCATGAATCAAATTATGAATCATGAATTGAATCATGAATCATGAAATGAATCATGAATTGTGAATCATGAAATGAATCATGCATTAAATCATGAAATTAATCATGAATCATGAATCATGAATCAAATTATGAATCATGAATCATGAATTGAATCATGAATCATGAAATGAATCATGAATTGTGAATCATGAAATGAATCATGCATTCAATCATGAAATTAATCATGAATCATGAATTGAATCATAAATCATTCATCATGAATTGAATCATGAATCATGAACTAAATCAAGAATCAAGAATCATGAATCATGAATCAAATCATGAATCATGAATTGAATCATGAATCATTAATCATGAATTGAATCATGAATCATGAGTCATGAATTATGAATTGAATCATGAATCATGAAACGAATCATGAATCATGAATTGAATCATGAATTGAATCATGATTTATGAATCGAATCATGAATCATGAATCGAATCATGAATCATGAATTGAATCATGAATCATGAATGGAATCATGAATCATGAATCGAATCATGAATCATGAATTGAATCATGAATCATGAATTGAATCATGAATTGAATAATGAATCATGAAATGAATCATGAATCATGAATTGAATCATGAATCATGAATTGAATCATGAATTGAATCATGAAATGTGAATCATGAAATGAATCATGCATTAAATCATGAAATGAATCATGAATCATGAATTGAATCATAAATCATTAATCATGAATTGAATCATGAATCATGAACTAAATCAAGAATCAAGAATCATGAATCATGAATCAAATCATGAATCATGAATTGAATCATGAATCATTAATCATGAATTGAATCATGAATCATGAGTCATGAATTATGAATTGAATCATGAATCATGAAACGAATCATGAATCATGAATTGAATCATGAATCATGAATTGAATCATGAATTGAATCATGATTTATGAATCGAATCATGAATCATGAATTGAATCATGAATCATGAATTGAATCATAAATCATGAATCATGAATTATGAATTGAATCATGAATCATGAAACGAATCATGAATCATGAATCAAATTATGAATCATGAATCATGAATTGAATCATGAATCAAATTATGAATCATGAATCATGAATTGAATCATGAATCATGAAATGAATCATGAATTGTGAATCATGAAATGAATCATGCATTAAATCATGAAATTAATCATGAATCATGAATCATGAATCAAATTATGAATCATGAATCATGAATTGAATCATGAATCATGAAATGAATCATGAATTGTGAATCATGAAATGAATCATGCATTCAATCATGAAATTAATCATGAATCATGAATTGAATCATAAATCATTAATCATGAATTGAATCATGAATCATGAACTAAATCAAGAATCAAGAATCATGAATCATGAATCAAATCATGAATCATGAATTGAATCATGAATCATTAATCATGAATTGAATCATGAATCATGAGTCATGAATTATGAATTGAATCATGAATCATGAAACGAATCATGAATCATGAATTGAATCATGAATTGAATCATGATTTATGAATCGAATCATGAATCATGAATCGAATCATGAATCATGAATTGAATCATGAATCATGAATGGAATCATGAATCATGAATCGAATCATGAATCATGAATTGAATCATGAATCATGAATTGAATCATGAATTGAATAATGAATCATGAAATGAATCATGAATCATGAATTGAATCATGAATCATGAATTGAATCATGAATTGAATCATGAAATGTGAATCATGAAATGAATCATGCATTAAATCATGAAATGAATCATGAATCATGAATTGAATCATAAATCATTAATCATGAATTGAATCATGAATCATGAACTAAATCAAGAATCAAGAATCATGAATCATGAATCAAATCATGAATCATGAATTGAATCATGAATCATTAATCATGAATTGAATCATGAATCATGAGTCATGAATTATGAATTGAATCATGAATCATGAAACGAATCATGAATCATGAATTGAATCATGAATCATGAATTGAATCATGAATTGAATCATGATTTATGAATCGAATCATGAATCATGAATTGAATCATGAATCATGAATTGAATCATGAATCATGAATCATGAATTATGAATTGAATCATGAATCATGAAACGAATCATGAATCATGAATTGAATCATGATTTATGAATCGAATCATGAATCATGAACCGAATCATGAATCATGAATTGAATCATGAATCATGAATTGAAACATGAATCATGAATCATGAATTGAATCATGAATCATGAAATAAATCATGAATTGAATCATGAATTGAATCATGAATCATGAAATAAATCATGAATTGAATCATGAATTGAATCATGAATCATGAATTGAATCATGAATCATGAATTGAATCATGAATCATGAATCATGAAATGAATCATGAATCATGAAATGAATCATGAATCATGAATCGAATCATGAATCATGAATCGAATCATGAATCATGAATTGAATCATGAATCATGAATTGAATCATGAATCATGAATCATGAATCCTGAAATAAATCATGAATTGAATTATGAATTGAATTATGAATTGAATTATGAATTGAATCATGAATCATGAAATAAATCATGAATCGAATCATGAATTGAATAATGAATCATGAATTGAATCATGAATCATAAATTGACTCATGAATCATGAATTAAATCATGAATCTTGAATCGAATGATGAATCATGAATTAAATCATGAATCTTGAATCGAATCATGAATCGAATCATAAATCATGAATTGAATCATGGATTGAATCATGAATCATGAATCATGAAATGAATCATGAATTTAATCATGAAATGAATTATGAATCATTAATTGAATCATGAATCATGAATCCTGTATCTTAATTTGAATCATAAATCATGAATCATGAATTGAATCATGAATCATGAACTGAATCATAAATTGAATCATGAATCATGAAATGAATCATGAATCATGAATTGAATCATGAATCATGAATCGAATCATGAATCATGAATCGAATCATGAATCATGAATCATGAATTGAATAATTAAATGAATCATGAATCGAATCATGAATCATGAATCGAATCATGAATCATTAATTGAATCATATATCATGAATCATGAATCATGAATCCAATCATGAATCATGAATCATGAATTGAATCATGAATCATGAATCATGAATTGAATCATGAATCATGAACTAAATCATTAATTGAATCATGAATCATGAGTCATGAATCGAATCATGAATCATGAATCATGAATCATGAATGGAATCATGAATCATGAATCGAATCATGAATTGAATCATTAATTTAATTATGAATCATGAAATAAATCATGAATCATGAATTGAATCATGAATCATGAATTGAATCATGAATCATGAATCATGAATTGAATCATGAATCATGAATCATGAATAGAATCATGAATCAAATCATGAATCGTGAATCATGAATTGAATCATGAATCATGAATTGAATCATGAATTGAATCATGAATCGTGAATCATGAATTGAATCATGAATCATGAATTGAATCATGAATTGAATCAAGAATCGTGAATCATGAAATAAATCATTAATTAAATCATGAAATGAATCATGAATCATGAATTGAATCATAAATCATTAAGCATGAATTGAATCATGAATCATGAACTAAACCATGAATCAAGAATCATGAATCATGAATCAAATCATGAATCATGAATTATGAATTGAATCATGAATCATGAAATGAATCATGAATCATGAATTGAATCATGAATTGAATCATGAATTGAATCATGATTTATGAATCGAATCATGAATCATGAATCGAATCAAGAATCATGAATCATGAATTGAATCATGAATGGAATCATGAATCATGAATGGAATCATGAATCAAGAATTGAATAATGAATCATGAATTGAATCATGAATTGAATAATGAATCATGAAATGAATCATGAATCATGAATCATGAATCATAAATCATGAATCATGAATCGAATCATGAATCATGAATCATGAATTGAATCATAAATCATGAATCAAATCATGAATCAGGAATTAAATCATGATTCATGAATCATGAATCATGAATCGAATCATGAATCATGAAGCATTAATTGAATCATGAATCATGAACTGAATCATAATTTGAATCATGAATCATGAATCATGAAATGAATCATGAATCATGAATTGAATCATGAATTGAATCATAAATCATGAATCGAATCATGAATCATGAATTGAATCATGAATCATGACTTGATGATGCATGAAATGAATCATGAATTGAATCATGAATCATGAAACGAATCATGAATCGAATCATGAATCATGAATTGAATCATGAATTATGAATCATGAATCATGAATCAAATTATGAATCATGAATCATGAATTGAATCATGAATCATGAAATGAATCATGAATTGTGAATCATGAAATGAATCATGCATTAAATCATGAAATTAATCATGAATCATGAATTGAATCATAAATCATTAATCATGAATTGAATCATGAATCATGAACTAAATCAAGAATCAAGAATCATGAATCATGAATCAAATCATGAATCATGAATTGAATCATGAATCATTAATCATGAATTGAATCATGAATCATGAGTCATGAATTATGAATTATATCATGAATCATGAAACGAATCATGAATCATGAATTGAATCATGAATTGAATCATGATTTATGAATCGAATCATGAATCATGAATCGAATCATGAATCATGATATGAATCATGAATCATGAATGGAATCATGAATCATGAATCGAATCATGAATCATGAATCGAATCATGAATCATGAATTGAATCATGAATTGAATAATGAATCATGAAATGAATCATGAATCATGAATTGAATCATGAATCATGAATTGAATCATGAATTGAATCATGAAATGTGAATCATGAAATGAATCATGCATTAAATCATGAAATGAATCATGAATCATGAATTGAATCATAAATCATTAATAATGAATTGAATCATGAATCATGAACTAAATCAAGAATCAAGAATCATGAATCATGAATCAAATCATGAATCATGAATTGAATCATGAATCATTAATCATGAATTGAATCATGAATCATGAGTCATGAATTATGAATTGAATCATGAATCATGAAACGAATCATGAATCATGAATTGAATCATGAATTGAATCATGATTTATGAATCGAATCATGAATCATGAATCGAATCATGAATCATGATATGAATCATGAATCATGAATGGAATCATGAATCATGAATCGAATCATGAATCATGAATCGAATCATGAATCATGAATTGAATCATGAATTGAATAATGAATCATGAAATGAATCATGAATCATGAATTGAATCATGAATCATGAATGGAATCATGAATCATGAATCGAATCATGAATCATGAATTGAATCATGAATCATGAATTGAATCATGAATCATGAATTGAATCATGAATCATGAAATAAATCATGAATTGAATCATGAATTGAATCATGAATCATGAATTAAATCATGAATTGAATCATGAATTGAATCATGAATCATGAATTGAATCATGAATCATAAATTGAATCATGAATCATGAATCATGAATTAAATCATAAATCATGAATTAAATCATAAATCATGAATTGAATCATGAATCATGAATCATGAATTAAATCATGAATCAAATCATGAATCATGAATCATGAATTGAATCATGAATCATGAATTGAATCATGAATCATGAATCAAATCGTGAATCATGAATCGAATCATGAATCATGAATTGAATCATGAATTGAATAATGAATCATGAATTGAATCATGAACTGAATAATGAATCATGAAATGAATCATGAATCATGAATTGAATCATGAATCATGAATGGAATCATGAATCATGAATCGAATCATGAATCATGAATTGAATCATGAATCATGAATTGAATCATGAATCATGAATCATGAGTTGAATCATAAATCATGAATTAAATTATGAATTGAATCATGAATTGAATCATGAATCATGAATTGAACCATGAATCATGAATTGAATCATGAATCATGAATTGAATCATGAATCATGAATCATGAATTAAATCATAAATCATGAATTGAATCATGAATCATGAATCATGAATTAAATCATGAATCAAATCATGAATCATGAATCATGAATTGAATCATGAATCATGAATCATGAATTGAATCATGAATCATGAATTATGAATTGAATCATGAATCATGAACCGAATCATGAATCATGAATTGAATCATGAATCATGAATTGAAACATGAATCATGAATCATGAATTGAATCATGAATCATGAAATAAATCATGAATTGAATCATGAATTGAATCATGAATCATGAAATAAATCATGAATTGAATTATGAATTGAATCATGAATCATGAAATAAATCATGAATCGAATCATGAATTGAATCATGAATCATGAATTGAATCATGAATTATGAATCATGAATTAAATCATGAATCATAAATCGACTCATGAATCATGAATTAAATCATGAATCTTCAATCGAATCATGAATCATGAATTAAATCATGAATCTTGAATCGAATCATGAATCGAATCATAAATCATGAATTGAATCATGGATTGAATCATGAATCATGAATCATGAAATGAATCATGAATTTAATCATGAAATGAATTATGAATCATTATTTGAATCATGAATCATGAATCATGAATCTTAATTTGAATCATAAATCATGAATCATGAATTGAATCATGAATCATGAATCGAATCATGAATCAGGAATTAAAGCATGAATCATGAATCATGAATCATGAATCATGAATCGAATCATGAATCATGAATCATGAATTAAATCATGAATCATGAACTGAATCATAATTTGAATCATGAATCATGAATCATGAAATGAATCATGAATCATGAATTGAATCATGAATTGAATCATAAATCATGAATCGAATCATGAATCATGAATTGAATCATGAATCATGACTTGATGATGCATGAAATGAATCATGAATTGAATCATGAATCATGAAACGAATCATGAATCGAATCATGAATCATGAATTGAATCATGAATTATGAATCATGAATCATGAATCAAATTATGAATCATGAATCATGAATTGAATCATGAATCATGAATTGAATCATGAATTGTGATTCATGAAATGAATCATGCATTAAATCATGAAATGAATCATGAATCATGAATTGCATCATAAATCATTAATCATGAATTGAATCATGAATCATGAACTAAATCAAGAATCAAGAATCATGAATCATGAATCAAATCATGAATCATGAATTGAATCATGAATCATTAATCATGAATTGAATCATGAATCATGAGTCATGAATTATGAATTATATCATGAATCATGAAACGAATCATGAATCATGAATTGAATCATGAATTGAATCATGATTTATGAATCGAATCATGAATCATGAATCGAATCATGAATCATGATATGAATCATGAATCATGAATGGAATCATGAATCATGAATCGAATCATGAATCATGAATCGAATCATGAATCATGAATTGAATCATGAATTGAATAATGAATCATGAAATGAATCATGAATCATGAATTGAATCATGAATCATGAATTGAATCATGAATTGAATCATGAAATGTGAATCATGAAATGAATCATGCATTAAATCATGAAATGAATCATGAATCATGAATTGAATCATAAATCATTAATAATGAATTGAATCATGAATCATGAACTAAATCAAGAATCAAGAATCATGAATCATGAATCAAATCATGAATCATGAATTGAATCATGAATCATTAATCATGAATTGAATCATGAATCATGAGTCATGAATTATGAATTGAATCATGAATCATGAAACGAATCATGAATCATGAATTGAATCATGAATTGAATCATGATTTATGAATCGAATCATGAATCATGAATCGAATCATGAATCATGATATGAATCATGAATCATGAATGGAATCATGAATCATGAATCGAATCATGAATCATGAATCGAATCATGAATCATGAATTGAATCATGAATTGAATAATGAATCATGAAATGAATCATGAATCATGAATTGAATCATGAATCATGAATGGAATCATGAATCATGAATCGAATCATGAATCATGAATTGAATCATGAATCATGAATTGAATCATGAATCATGAATTGAATCATGAATCATGAAATAAATCATGAATTGAATCATGAATTGAATCATGAATCATGAATTAAATCATGAATTGAATCATGAATTGAATCATGAATCATGAATTGAATCATGAATCATAAATTGAATCATGAATCATGAATCATGAATTAAATCATAAATCATGAATTAAATCATAAATCATGAATTGAATCATGAATCATGAATCATGAATTAAATCATGAATCAAATCATGAATCATGAATCATGAATTGAATCATGAATCATGAATTGAATCATGAATCATGAATCAAATCGTGAATCATGAATCGAATCATGAATCATGAATTGAATCATGAATTGAATAATGAATCATGAATTGAATCATGAACTGAATAATGAATCATGAAATGAATCATGAATCATGAATTGAATCATGAATCATGAATGGAATCATGAATCATGAATCGAATCATGAATCATGAATTGAATCATGAATCATGAATTGAATCATGAATCATGAATCATGAGTTGAATCATAAATCATGAATTAAATTATGAATTGAATCATGAATTGAATCATGAATCATGAATTGAACCATGAATCATGAATTGAATCATGAATCATGAATTGAATCATGAATCATGATTCATGAATTAAATCATAAATCATGAATTGAATCATGAATCATGAATCATGAATTAAATCATGAATCAAATCATGAATCATGAATCATGAATTGAATCATGAATCATGAATCATGAATTGAATCATGAATCATGAATTATGAATTGAATCATGAATCATGAACCGAATCATGAATCATGAATTGAATCATGAATCATGAATTGAAACATGAATCATGAATCATGAATTGAATCATGAATCATGAAATAAATCATGAATTGAATCATGAATTGAATCATGAATCATGAAATAAATCATGAATTGAATTATGAATTGAATCATGAATCATGAAATAAATCATGAATCGAATCATGAATTGAATCATGAATCATGAATTGAATCATGAATTATGAATCATGAATTAAATCATGAATCATAAATCGACTCATGAATCATGAATTAAATCATGAATCTTCAATCGAATCATGAATCATGAATTAAATCATGAATCTTGAATCGAATCATGAATCGAATCATAAATCATGAATTGAATCATGGATTGAATCATGAATCATGAAATGAATCATGAATTTAATCATGAAATGAATTATGAATCATTATTTGAATCATGAATCATGAATCATGAATCTTAATTTGAATCATAAATCATGAATCATGAATTGAATCATGAATCATGAATCGAATCATGAATCAGGAATTAAAGCATGAATCATGAATCATGAATCATGAATCATGAATCGAATCATGAATCATGAATCATGAATTAAATCATGAATCATGAACTGAATCATAATTTGAATCATGAATCATGAATCATGAAATGAATCATGAATCATGAATTGAATCATGAATTGAATCATAAATCATGAATCGAATCATGAATCATGAATTGAATCATGAATCATGACTTGATGATGCATGAAATGAATCATGAATTGAATCATGAATCATGAAACGAATCATGAATCGAATCATGAATCATGAATTGAATCATGAATTATGAATCATGAATCATGAATCAAATTATGAATCATGAATCATGAATTGAATCATGAATCATGAATTGAATCATGAATTGTGATTCATGAAATGAATCATGCATTAAATCATGAAATGAATCATGAATCATGAATTGCATCATAAATCATTAATCATGAATTGAATCATGAATCATGAACTAAATCATGAATCAAGAATCATGAATCATGAATCAAGAATCATGAATCATGAATCATGAATTGAATCATAAATCATGAATTGAATCATGAATCATGAATTGAATCATGAATTAAATCATGAATCAAATCATGAATCATGAATCATGAATCATGAATTGAATCATGAATTAAATCATGAATCAAATCATGAATCATGAATTGAATCATGAATCATGAATTGAATCATGAATTGAATCATGAATCGTGAATCATGAATTGAATCGTGAATCATGAATTGAATCATGAATTGAATCATGAATCATGAACTAAATCATGAATCAAGATTCATGAATCATGAATTTAAATCATGAATCATGAATCATGAATTGAATCATGAATCATGAATCATGAATTGAATCATGAATCATGAATCATGAATTGAATCATGAATGATGAATCATGAATTATGAATTGAATCATGAATCATGAAACGAATCATGAATCATGAATTGAATCATGAATTGAATCATAATTTATGAATGGAATCATGAATCATGAGTCATCAATTGAATCATGAATCATGAATTATGAATGGAATCATGAATCATGAATGGAATCATGAATCATGAATGGAATCATGAATCATGAATCGAATCATGAATCATGAATTGAATCATGAATTGAGTAATGAATCATGAAATGAATCATGAATCGAATCATGAATCATGAATCGAATTATGAATCATGAATTGAATTATGAATCATGAATCGAATCATGAATCATGAATCATGAATCGAATCATGAATCATGAATTGAATCATGAATCATGAATAATGAATTGAATCATGAATCAAATCATGAATCTTGAATCATGAATCATGAATTGAATCATGAATTGAATCATGAATTGAATCATGAATCGTGAATCATGAATTGAATCATGAATCATGAATTGAATCATGAATTGAATCATGAATCGTGAATCATGAAATAAATCATTAATAATTCATGAAATGAATCATGAATCATGAATTGAATCATAAATCATTAAGCATGAATTGAATCATGAATCATGAACTAAATCATGAATCATGAATCATGAATCAAATCATGAATCATGAATCATGAATTGAATCATGAATCATGAATCATGAATTGAATCATTAAATGAATCATGAATTAAATCATATATCATGAATCGAATCATGAATCATGAATTGAATCATATATCATGAATCATGAATCCAATCATGAATCATGAATCATGAATTGAATCATGAATCATAATTTGAATCAGAATTGAATCATGAATCATTAATCATGAATTGAATCATGAATCATGAACTAAATCATGAATTGAATCATGAATCATGAATCATGAAACGAATCATTAATCATGAATCGAATCATGAATCATGAATCATGAATTAAATCATGAATCAAATCATGAATCATGAATCATGAATTGAATCATGAATCATGAATCATGAATTGAATCATGAATCATGAATTATGAATTGAATCATGAATCATGAACCGAATCATGAATCATGAATTGAATCATGAATCATGAATTGAAACATGAATCATGAATCATGAATTGAATCATGAATCATGAAATAAATTATGAATTGAATCATGAATTGAATCATGAATCATGAAATAAATCATGAATTGAATTATGAATTGAATCATGAATCATGAAATAAATCATGAATCGAATCATGAATTGAATCATGAATCATGAATTGAATCATGAATTATGAATCATGAATTAAATCATGAATCATAAATCGACTCATGAATCATGAATTAAATCATGAATCTTCAATCGAATCATGAATCATGAATTAAATCATGAATCTTGAATCGAATCATGAATCGAATCATAAATCATGAATTGAATCATGGATTGAATCATGAATCATGAAATGAATCATGAATTTAATCATGAAATGAATTATGAATCATTATTTGAATCATGAATCATGAATCATGAATCTTAATTTGAATCATAAATCATGAATCATGAATTGAATCATGAATCATGAATCGAATCATGAATCAGGAATTAAAGCATGAATCATGAATCATGAATCATGAATCATGAATCGAATCATGAATCATGAATCATGAATTAAATCATGAATCATGAACTGAATCATAATTTGAATCATGAATCATGAATCATGAAATGAATCATGAATCATGAATTGAATCATGAATTGAATCATAAATCATGAATCGAATCATGAATCATGAATTGAATCATGAATCATGACTTGATGATGCATGAAATGAATCATGAATTGAATCATGAATCATGAAACGAATCATGAATCGAATCATGAATCATGAATTGAATCATGAATTATGAATCATGAATCATGAATCAAATTATGAATCATGAATCATGAATTGAATCATGAATCATGAATTGAATCATGAATTGTGATTCATGAAATGAATCATGCATTAAATCATGAAATGAATCATGAATCATGAATTGCATCATAAATCATTAATCATGAATTGAATCATGAATCATGAACTAAATCATGAATCAAGAATCATGAATCATGAATCAAGAATCATGAATCATGAATCATGAATTGAATCATAAATCATGAATTGAATCATGAATCATGAATTGAATCATGAATTAAATCATGAATCAAATCATGAATCATGAATCATGAATTGAATCATGAATTAAATCATGAATCAAATCATGAATCATGAATTGAATCATGAATCATGAATTGAATCATGAATTGAATCATGAATCGTGAATCATGAATTGAATCGTGAATCATGAATTGAATCATGAATTGAATCATGAATCATGAACTAAATCATGAATCAAGATTCATGAATCATGAATTTAAATCATGAATCATGAATCATGAATTGAATCATGAATCATGAATCATGAATTGAATCATGAATCATGAATCATGAATTGAATCATGAATGATGAATCATGAATTATGAATTGAATCATGAATCATGAAACGAATCATGAATCATGAATTGAATCATGAATTGAATCATAATTTATGAATGGAATCATGAATCATGAGTCATCAATTGAATCATGAATCATGAATTATGAATGGAATCATGAATCATGAATGGAATCATGAATCATGAATGGAATCATGAATCATGAATCGAATCATGAATCATGAATTGAATCATGAATTGAGTAATGAATCATGAAATGAATCATGAATCGAATCATGAATCATGAATCGAATTATGAATCATGAATTGAATTATGAATCATGAATCGAATCATGAATCATGAATCATGAATCGAATCATGAATCATGAATTGAATCATGAATCATGAATAATGAATTGAATCATGAATCAAATCATGAATCTTGAATCATGAATCATGAATTGAATCATGAATTGAATCATGAATTGAATCATGAATCGTGAATCATGAATTGAATCATGAATCATGAATTGAATCATGAATTGAATCATGAATCGTGAATCATGAAATAAATCATTAATAATTCATGAAATGAATCATGAATCATGAATTGAATCATAAATCATTAAGCATGAATTGAATCATGAATCATGAACTAAATCATGAATCATGAATCATGAATCAAATCATGAATCATGAATCATGAATTGAATCATGAATCATGAATCATGAATTGAATCATTAAATGAATCATGAATTAAATCATATATCATGAATCGAATCATGAATCATGAATTGAATCATATATCATGAATCATGAATCATGAATCCAATCATGAATCATGAATCATGAATTGAATCATGAATCATAATTTGAATCAGAATTGAATCATGAATCATTAATCATGAATTGAATCATGAATCATGAACTAAATCATGAATTGAATCATGAATCATGAATCATGAAACGAATCATTAATCATGAATCGAATCATGAATCATGAATCATGAATTGAATCATGAGTCATGAATCATGAATGGAATCATGCATCATGAATCGAATCATGAATCATGAATTGAATCATGAATCATGAATTGAATCATGAATCATGAATCATGAATCATGAATTGAATCATGAATTGAATCATGAATCATGAATCATGAATTGAATTATGAATCATGATTTAAATCATGAATCATGAATTGAATCATGAATCATGAATCATGAATTGAATCATGAATCATGAATTGAATCATGAATCATGAATCATGAAATGAATCATGAATCATGAAATGAATCATGAATCATGAAATGAATCATGAATCATGAATCATGAATCATGAATTGAATCATGAATCATGAATCATGAAATGAATCATGAATCATGAAATGAATCATGAATCATGAATTGAATCATGAATCATGAATCAAATCATGAATCATGAATCGAATCATGAATCATGAATTGAATCATGAATCATGAATTGAAACATGAATCATGAATCATGAATTGAATCATGAATCATGAAATGAATCATGAATTTAATCATGAAATGAATCATGAATCATGAATTGAATCATGAATCATGAATCATGAATCATGAATCAAGAATCGAATCATGAATCATGAATTGAATCATGAATCATGAATCCAATCATGAATCATGAATCATGAATTGAATCATGAATCATGAATTGAATCATGAATTGAATCATGAATCATGAATCATGAAATGAATCATGAATTAAATCATGAAATGAATAATGAATCATGAATTGAATCATAAATCATTAATCATGAATTGAATCATGAATCATGAACTAAATCATTAATTGAATCATGAATCATGAATCATGAAACGAATCATGAATCATGAATCAAATCATGAATCAAGAATCATGAATCATGAGTCATGAATCGAATCATGAATCATGAATCATGAATTGAATCATGAATCATGAATGGAATCATGAATCATGAATCGAATCATGAATCGAATCATGAATTGAATTATGAATCATGAAATAAATCATGAATCATGAATTGAATCATGAATCATGAATTGAATCATGAATCATGAATCATGAATTGAATCATGAATTGAATTATGAATCATGACTTAAATCATGAATCATTAATTGAATCATGAATCATGAATCGAATCATGAATCATGAATCGAATCATGAATTGAATCATGAATTATGAATCATGAAATGAATCATGAATCATTAATCGAATCATGAATCATGAATTGAATCATGAATTGAATCATGAATCATGAATCATGAATCATGAATTGAATCATGAATCATGATTTAAATCATGAATCATTAATTGAATCATGAATCATGAATCGAATCATGAATTGAATCATGAATTATGAATCATGAAATGAATCATGAATCATTAATCAAATCATGAATCATGAATTGAATCATGAATTGAATTATGAATTGAATCATGAATTGAATCATGAATCGAATCATGAACCATGAATCATGTATTGAATTATGAATCATGAATTGAATCATGAATTGAATCATGAATCATGAATCGAATCATGAATCAGGAATTGAATCATGAATTATGAATCATGAATCATGAATCATGAATCAAATCATAAATCATGAATCATGAATTGAATCATGAATCATGAACTGAATCATGAATTGAATCATGAATCATGAATCATGAATTGAATCATGAATCGAATCATGAATCATGAATCGAATCATGAATCATGCATTGAATCATGAATCATGAATTGAATCATGAATCATGAATCGAATCATAAATCATGAATTGAATCATGAATCATGAATTGAATCATGAATTGAATCATGAATCATGAATCATGAAATGAATCATGAATTAAATCATGAAATGAATAATGAATCATGAATTGAATCATAAATCTTTAATCATGAATTGAATCATGAATCATGAACTAAATCATTAATTGAATCATGAATCATGAATCTTGAAACGAATCATGAATCAAATCATGAATCAAGAATCATGAATCATGAGTCATGAATCGAATCATGAATCATGAATCATGAATTGAATCATGAATCATGAATCATGAATGGAATCATGAATCATGAATCGAATCATGAATTGAATCATGAATTGAAATATGAATCATGAAATAAATCATAAATCATGAATTGAATCATGAATCATGAATTGAATCATGAATCATGAATCATGAATTGAATCATGAATTGAATCATGAATCATGAATCATGAATTGAATTATGAATCATGACTTAAATCATGAATCATTAATTGAATCATGAATCATGAATCGAATCATGAATCATGAATCGAATAATGAATTGAATCATGAATTATGAATCATGAAATGAATCATGAATCATTAATCGAATCATGAATCATGAATTGAATCATGAATTGAATCATGAATCATGAATCATGAATCATGAATTGAATCATGAATCATGATTTAAATCATGAATCATTAATTGAATTATGAATCATGAATCGAATCATGAATTGAATCATGAATTATGAATCATGAAATGAATCATGAATCATTAATCAAATCATGAATCATGAATTGAATCATGAATTGAATCATGAATTGAATCATGAATCGAATCATGAACCATGAATCATGTATTGAATTATGAATCATGAATTGAATCATGAATTGAATCATGAATCATGAATCGAATCATGAATCAGGAATTGAATCATGAATTATGAATCATGAATCATGAATCATGAATCAAATCATAAATCATGAATCATGAATTGAATCATGAATCATGAACTGAATCATGAATTGAATCATGAATCATGAATCATGAATTGAATCATGAATCGAATCATGAATTGAATCATGAATCGAATCATGAATCATGAATTGAATCATGAATCATGAATCGAATCATAAATCATGAATTGAATCATGAATCATGAATTGAATCATGAATTGAATCATGAATCATGAATCATGAAATTAATCATGAATTAAATCATGAAATGAATAATGAATCATGAATTGAATCATAAATCATTAATCATGAATTGAATCATGAATCATGAACTAAATCATTAATTGAATCATGAATCATGAATCATGAAACGAATCATGAATCATGAATCAAATCATGAATCAAGAATCATGAATCATGAGTCATGAATCGAATCATGAATCATGAATCATGAATTGAATCATGAATCATGAATCATGAATGGAATCATGAATCATGAATCGAATCATGAATTGAATTATGAATCATGAAATAAATCATGAATCATGAATTGAATCATGAATCATGAATTGAATCATGAATCATGAATCATGAATTGAATCATGAATTGAATCATGAATCATGAATCATGAATTGAATTATGAATCATGACTTAAATCATGAATCATTAATTGAATCATGAATCATGAATCGAATCATGAATCGTGAATCGAATCATGAATTGAATTATGAATAATGAATCATGAAATGAATCATGAATCATTAATCGAATCATGAATCATGAATTGAATCATGAATTGAATCATGAATCATGAATCATGAATTGAATCATGAATCATGATTTAAATCATGAATCATTAATTGAATCATGAATCATGAATCGAATCATGAATTGAATCATGAATTATGAATCATGAAATGAATCATGAATCATTAATCAAATCATGAATCATGAATTGAATCATGAATTGAATCATGAATCGAATCATGAACCATGAATCATGTATTGAATTATGAATCATGAATTGAATCATGAATTGAATCATGAATCATGAATCGAATCATGAATCAGGAATTGAATCATGAATTATGAATCATGAATCATGAATCATGAATCAAATCATAAATCATGAATCATGAATTGAATCATGAATCATGAACTGAATCATGAATTGAATCATGAATCATGAATCATGAATTGAATCATGAATCGAATCATGAATCATGAATCGAATCATGAATCATGCATTGAATCATGAATCATGAATTGAATCATGAATCATGAATCGAATCATAAATCATGAATTGAATCATGAATCATGAATTCAATCATGAATTCATTCATGAATCATAAATCATGAAATGAATCATGAATTAAATCATGAAATGAATCATGAATCATGAATTAATCATGAAATGAATCATGAATTAAATCATGAAATGAATCATGAATCATGAATTGAATCATTAATCATTAATCATGAATTGAATTATGAATTATGAACTAAATCATGAATTGAATCATAAATCATGAATCATGAAACGAATCATAAATCATGAATCAAATCATGAATCAAATCATGAATCATGCATCATGAATTGAATCATGAATCATGAATCATGAATTGAATCATGAATCGAATCATGAATCATGAATCATGAATTGAATCATGAATCATGAACTGAATCATAATTTGAATCATGAATCATGAATCATGAATTGAATCATGAATTGAATCATAAATCATGAATCGAATCATGAATCATGAATTGAATCATGAATCGAATCATGAATCATGAATTGAATCATGAATTATGAATCATGAATCATGAATCAAATTATGAATCATGAATCATGAATTGAATCATGAATCATGAATTGAATCATGAATTGAATCATGAATTGTGAATCATGAAATGAATCATGCATTAAATCATGAAATGAATTATGAATCATGAATTGAATCATAAATCATTAATCATGAATTGAATCATGAATCATGAACTAAATCATGAATCATGAATTGAATCATGAATCATTAATCATGAATTGAATCATGAATTGAATCATGAATCATGAATTGAATCATAAATCATGAATCATGAATTGAATCATAAATCATGAATCATGAATTGAATCATGAATCATGAACTAAATCATGAATCATGAATTGAATCATGAATCATTAATCATGAATTGAATCATGAATCATGAGTCATGAATCATGAATTGAATCATGAATCGAATCATGATTTATAAATCGAATCATGAATCATGAATCGAATCCTCAATCATGAATCATGAATTGAATCATGAATCATGAATGGAATCATGAATCATTAATCGAATCATGAATCATGAATCAAATCATGAATCATGAATTGAATCATGAATTGAATAATGAATCATGAATGGAATCATGAATCATGAATCAAATCATGAATCATGAATTGAATCATGAATCATGAATTGAATCATGAATCATGAATCATTAATTGAATCATGAATCATGAAATAAATCATGAATTGAATCATGAATTGAATCATGAATCATGAATTAAATCATGAATTGAATCATGAATCATGAATTGAATCATGAATCATGAATTGAATCATGAATCATGAATTGAATCATGAATCATGAATCATGAATCGAATCATGAATCATGCATTGCATCATGAATCATGAATCATGAATTAAATCATGAATCAAATCATGAATCATGAATCATGAATTGAATCATGAATCATGAATTGAATCATGAATTGAATCATGAATCGTGAATCATGAATTGAATCATGAATCATGAATTGAATCATGAATTGAATCATGAATCATGAACTAAATCATGAATCAAGATTCATGTATCATGAATTTAAATCATGAATCATGAATTTAAATCATGAATCATGAATCATGAATTGAATCATGAATCATGAATCATGAATTGAATCATGAATCATGAATTGAATCATGAATCATGAATCATAATTTATGAATCGAATCATGAATCATGAATCATGAATTGAATCATGAATCATGAATTATGAATGGAATCATGAATCATGAATCGAATCATGAATCATGAATTGAATCATGAATCATCAATCGAATCATGAATCATGAATTGAATCATGAATTGAATCATGAATCATGAAATGAATCATGAATCGAATCATGAATCATGAATCGAATCATGAATCATGAATTGAATTATGAATCATGAATCGAATCATGAATTATGAATTGAATCATGAATCATGAATCATGAATTGAATCATGAATCAAATCATGAATCATGCATTGAATCATGAATAATGAATTGAATCATGAATCATGAATCGAATCATAAATCATGAATTGAATCATGAATCATGAATCATGAATTGAATCATGAATCAGGAATTCAATCATGAATTCAATCATGAATCATAAATCATGAAATGAATCATGAATTAAATCATGAAATGAATCATGAATCATGAATTGAATCATAAATCATTAATCATGAAATGAATCATGAATTATGAACTAAATTATGAATTAAATCATAAATCATGAATCATGAAACGAATCATAAATCATGAATCAAATCATGAATCATGAATCATGAATCATGAATTAAATCATGAATCATGAATCATGAATTGAATCATGAATGATGAATCATGAATTATGAATTGAATCATGAATCATGAAACGAATCATGAATCATGAATTGAATCATGAATTGAATCATAATTTATGAATCGAATCATGAATCATGAATCATCAATTGAATCATGAATCATGAATTATGAATGGAATCATGAATCATGAATGGAATCATGAATCATGAATCGATTCATGAATCATGAATCGAATCATGAATCATGAATTGAATCATGAATTGAATAATGAATCATGAAATGAATCATGAATCGAATCATGAATCATGAATCGAATCATGAATCATGAATTGAATTATGAATCATGAATCGAATCATGAATCATGAATTGAATCATGAATCATGAATCATGAATCATGAATTGAATCATGAATTAAATCATGAATCGTGAATCATGAATTGAATCATGAATCATGAATTGAATCATGAATTGAATCATGAATTGAATCATGAATCGTGAATCATGAATTGAATCATGAATCATGAATTGAATCATGAATTGAATCATGAATCGTGAATCATGAAATAAATCATTAATAATTCATGAAATGAATCATGAATCATGAATTGAATCATAAATTATTAAGCATGCATTGAATCATGAATCATGAACTAAATCATGAATCATGAATCATGAATCAAATCATGAATCATGAATCATGAATTGAATCATGAATCATGAATCATGAATTGAATCATTAAATGAATCATGAATTAAATCATGAATCATGAATTGAATCATATATCATGAATCATGAATCATGAATCCAATCATGAATCATGAATCATGAATTGAATCATGAATTGAATCATGAATTGAATCATGAATCGTGAATCATGAATTGAATCATGAATTGAATCATGAATCGTGAATCATGAAATAAATCATTAATAATTCATGAAATGAATCATGAATCATGAATTGAATCATAAATCATTAAGCATGAATTGAATCATGAATCATGAACTAAATCATGAATCATGAATCATGAATCAAATCATGAATCATGAATCATGAATTGAATCATGAATCATGAATCATGAATTGAATCATTAAATGAATCATGAATTAAATCATGAATCATGAATTGAATCATATATCATGAATCATGAATCATGAATTGAATCATGAATCATAATTTGAATCAGAATTGAATCATGAATCATTAATCATGAATTGAATCATGAATCATGAACTAAATCATGAATTGAATCATGAATCATGAATCATGAAACGAATCATGAATCATGAATCAAATCATGAATCAAGAATCATGAATCATGAGTCATGAATCGAATCATGAATCATGAATCATGAATTGAATCATGAATCATGAATCATGAATGGAATCATGCATCATGAATCGAATCATGAATCATGAATTGAATCATGAATCATGAATCATGAATCATGAATCATGAATCATGAATCATGAATTGAATCATGAATTGAATCATGAATCATGAATCATGAATTGAATTATGAATCATGATTTAAATCATGAATCATTAATTGAATCATGAATCATGAATCGAATCATGAATTGAATCATGAATCATGAATCATGAATCATTAATTGAATCATGAATCATGAATCGAATCATGAATCATGAATCGAATCATGAATTGAATCATGAATTGAATTATAAATCATGAATTGAATCATGAATTGAATCATGAATCATGAATCGAATCATGAATCAGGAATTGAATCATGAATTATGAATCATGAATCATGAATCATGAATCGAATCATAAATTATGAATAATGAATTGAATCATGAATCATGAACTGAATCATGAATTGATTCATGAATCATGAATCATGAAATGAATCATGAATCATGAATTGAATCATGAATCGAATCATGAATCGAATTATGAATCTTGCATTGAATCATGAATCATGAATTGAATCATGAATCATGAATCATGAATCGAATCATAAATCATGAATTGAATCATGAATCATGAATCATGAATTGAATCATGAATCATGAATTGAATCATGAATCATGAATCATGAAATGAATCATGAATCATGAATTGAATCATGAATCATGAATCGAATCATGAATCATGAATCGAATCATGAATCATGAATTGAATCATGAATCATGAATTGAAACATGAATCATGAATCATGAATTGAATCATGAATCATGAAATAAATCATGAATTGAATCATGAATTGAATCATGAATCATGAAATAAATCATGAATTGAATCATGAAATGAATCATGAATCATGAATTGAATCATGAATCATGAATCATGAAATGAATCATGAATCATGAATTGAATCATGAATCATGAATCGAATCATGAATCATGAATCGAATCATGAATCATGAATTGAATCATGAATCATGAATCATGAATCATGAATCATGAAATAAATCATGAATTGAATTATGAATTGAATTATGAATTGAATCATGAATCATGAAATAAATCATGAATCGAATCATGAATTGAATCATGAATCATGAATTGAATCATGAATTATGAATCATGAATTAAATCATGAATCATAAATCGACTCATGAATCATGAATTAAATCATGAATCTTCAATCGAATCATGAATCATGAATTAAATCATGAATCTTGAAATGAATCATGAATCGAATCATAAATCATGAATTGAATCATGGATTGAATCATGAATCATGAATCATGAAATGAATCATGAATTTAATCATGAAATGAATTATGAATCATTAATTGAATCATGAATCATGAATCCTGAATCTTAATTTGAATCATAAATCATGAATCATGAATTGAATCATGAATCATGAACTGAATCATAAATTGAATCATGAATCATGAAATGAATCATGAATCATGAATTGAATCATGAATCATGAATCGAATCATGAATCAAGAATCGAATCATGAATCATGAATTGAATCATGAATCATGAATCCAATCATGAATCATGAATCATGAATTGAATCATGAATCATGAATTGAATCATGAATTGAATCATGAATCATGAATCATGAAATGAATCATGAATTAAATCATGAAATGAATAATGAATCATGAATTGAATCATAAATCATTAATCATGAATTGAATCATGAATCATGAACTAAATCATTAATTGAATCATGAATCATGAGTCATGAATCGAATCATGAATCATGAATCATGAATTGAATCATGAATCATGAATCATGAATGGAATCATGAATCATGAATCGAATCATGAATTGAATCATGAATTGAATTATGAATCATGAAATAAATCATGAATCATGAATTGAATCATGAATCATGAATTGAATCATGAATCATGAATCATGAATTGAATCATGAATTGAATCATGAATCATGAATCATGAATTGAATTATGAATCATGACTTAAATCATGAATCATTAATTGAATCATGAATCATGAATCGAATCATGAATCATGAATCGAATCATGAATTGAATCATGAATTATGAATCATGAAATGAATCATGAATCATTAATCGAATCATGAATCATGAATTGAATCATGAATTGAATCATGAATCATGAATCATGAATCATGAATTGAATCATGAATCATGATTTAAATCATGAATCATTAATTGAATCATGAATCATGAATTGAATCATGAATTGAATCATGAATCATGAATCATGAAATGAATCATGAATTAAATCATGAAATGAATAATGAATCATGAATTGAATCATAAATCATTAATCATGAATTGAATCATGAATCATGAACTAAATCATTAATTGAATCATGAATCATGAATCATGAAACGAATCATGAATCATGAATCAAATCATGAATCAAGAATCATGAATCATGAGTCATGAATCGAATCATGAATCATGAATCATGAATTGAATCATGAATCATGAATGGAATCATGAATCATGAATCGAATCATGAATTGAATCATGAATTGAATTATGAATCATGAAATAAATCATGAATCATGAATTGAATCATGAATCATGAATTGAATCATGAATCATGAATCATGAATTGAATTATGAATCATGACTTAAATCATGAATCATTAATTGAATCATGAATCATGAATCGAATCATGAATCATGAATCGAATCATGAATTGAATCATGAATTATGAATTGAATCATGAATTGAATCATGAATCATGAATCGAATCATGAATTGAATCATGAATTATGAATCATGAAATGAATCATGAATCATTAATCAAATCATGAATCATGAATTGAATCATGAATTGAATCATGAATTGAATCATGAATCGAATCATGAACCATGAATCATGTATTGAATTATGAATCATGAATTGAATCATGAATTGAATCATGAATCATGAATCGAATCATGAATCAGGAATTGAATCATGAATTATGAATCATGAATCATGAATCATGAATCAAATCATAAATCATGAATTGAATCATGAATCATGAACTGAATCATGAATTGAATCATGAATCATGAATCATGAATTGAATCATGAATCGAATCATGAATCATGAATCGAATCATGAATCATGCATTGAATCATGAATCATGAATTGAATCATGAATCATAAATCGAATCATAAATCATGAATTGAATCATGAATCATGAATTCAATCATGAATTCAATCATGAATCATAAATCATGAAATGAATCATGAATTAAATCATGAAATGAATCATGAATCATGAATTGAATCATTAATCATTAATCATGAATTGAATTATGAATTATGAACTAAATCATGAATTGAATCATAAATCATGAATCATGAAACGAATCATAAATCATGAATCAAATCATGAATCAAGAATCATGAATCATGAGTCATGAATCGAATCATGAATCATGAATCATGAATTGAATCATGAATCATGAATCATGAATGGAATCATGAATCATGAATCGAATCATGAATTGAATCATGAATTGAATTATGAATCATGAAATAAATCATGAATCATGAATTGAATCATGAATCATGAATTGAATCATGAATCATGAATCATGAATTGAATCATGAATTGAATCATGAATCATGAATCATGAATTGAATTATGAATCATGATTTAAATCATGAATCATTAATTGAATCATGAATCATGAATCGAATCATGAATTGAATCATGAATCATGAATCATGAATCATTAATTGAATCATGAATCATGAATCGAATCATGAATCATGAATCGAATCATGAATTGAATCATGAATTGAATTATGAATCATGAATCGAATCATGAATTGAATCATCATGAATCATGAATCATGAATCATGAATCATGAATTGAATCATGAATTGAATCATGAATCATGAATCATGAATTGAATTATGAATCATGATTTAAATCATGAATCATTAATTGAATCATGAATCATGAATCGAATCATGAATTGAATCATGAATCATGAATCATGAATCATTAATTGAATCATGAATCATGAATCGAATCATGAATCATGAATCGAATCATGAATTGAATCATGAATTGAATTATGAATCATGAATTGAATCATGAATTGAATCATGAATCATGAATCGAATCATGAATCAGGAATTGAATCATGAATTATGAATCATGAATCATGAATCATGAATCGAATCATAAATTATGAATAATGAATTGAATCATGAATCATGAACTGAATCATGAATTGATTCATGAATCATGAATCATGAAATGAATCATGAATCATGAATTGAATCATGAATCGAATCATGAATCGAATTATGAATCATGCATTGAATCATGAATCATGAATTGAATCATGAATCATGAATCATGAATCGAATCATAAATCATGAATTGAATCATGAATCATGAATCATGAATTGAATCATGAATCATGAATTGAATCATGAATCATGAATCATGAAATGAATCATGAATCATGAATTGAATCATGAATCATGAATCGAATCATGAATCATGAATCGAATCATGAATCATGAATTGAATCATGAATCATGAATTGAAACATGAATCATGAATCATGAATTGAATCATGAATCATGAAATAAATCATGAATTGAATCATGAATTGAATCATGAATCATGAAATAAATCATGAATTGAATCATGAAATGAATCATGAATCATGAATTGAATCATGAATCATGAATCATGAAATGAATCATGAATCATGAATTGAATCATGAATCATGAATCGAATCATGAATCATGAATCGAATCATGAATCATGAATTGAATCATGAATCATGAATCATGAATCATGAATCATGAAATAAATCATGAATTGAATTATGAATTGAATTATGAATTGAATCATGAATCATGAAATAAATCATGAATCGAATCATGAATTGAATCATGAATCATGAATTGAATCATGAATTATGAATCATGAATTAAATCATGAATCATAAATCGACTCATGAATCATGAATTAAATCATGAATCTTCAATCGAATCATGAATCATGAATTAAATCATGAATCTTGAAATGAATCATGAATCGAATCATAAATCATGAATTGAATCATGGATTGAATCATGAATCATGAATCATGAAATGAATCATGAATTTAATCATGAAATGAATTATGAATCATTAATTGAATCATGAATCATGAATCCTGAATCTTAATTTGAATCATAAATCATGAATCATGAATTGAATCATGAATCATGAACTGAATCATAAATTGAATCATGAATCATGAAATGAATCATGAATCATGAATTGAATCATGAATCATGAATCGAATCATGAATCAAGAATCGAATCATGAATCATGAATTGAATCATGAATCATGAATCCAATCATGAATCATGAATCATGAATTGAATCATGAATCATGAATTGAATCATGAATTGAATCATGAATCATGAATCATGAAATGAATCATGAATTAAATCATGAAATGAATAATGAATCATGAATTGAATCATAAATCATTAATCATGAATTGAATCATGAATCATGAACTAAATCATTAATTGAATCATGAATCATGAATCATGAAACGAATCATGAATCATGAATCAAATCATGAATCAAGAATCATGAATCATGAGTCATGAATCGAATCATGAATCATGAATCATGAATTGAATCATGAATCATGAATCATGAATGGAATCATGAATCATGAATCGAATCATGAATTGAATCATGAATTGAATTATGAATCATGAAATAAATCATGAATCATGAATTGAATCATGAATCATGAATTGAATCATGAATCATGAATCATGAATTGAATCATGAATTGAATCATGAATCATGAATCATGAATTGAATTATGAATCATGACTTAAATCATGAATCATTAATTGAATCATGAATCATGAATCGAATCATGAATCATGAATCGAATCATGAATTGAATCATGAATTATGAATCATGAAATGAATCATGAATCATTAATCGAATCATGAATCATGAATTGAATCATGAATTGAATCATGAATCATGAATCATGAATCATGAATTGAATCATGAATCATGATTTAAATCATGAATCATTAATTGAATCATGAATCATGAATTGAATCATGAATTGAATCATGAATCATGAATCATGAAATGAATCATGAATTAAATCATGAAATGAATAATGAATCATGAATTGAATCATAAATCATTAATCATGAATTGAATCATGAATCATGAACTAAATCATTAATTGAATCATGAATCATGAATCATGAAACGAATCATGAATCATGAATCAAATCATGAATCAAGAATCATGAATCATGAGTCATGAATCGAATCATGAATCATGAATCATGAATTGAATCATGAATCATGAATGGAATCATGAATCATGAATCGAATCATGAATTGAATCATGAATTGAATTATGAATCATGAAATAAATCATGAATCATGAATTGAATCATGAATCATGAATTGAATCATGAATCATGAATCATGAATTGAATCATGAATTGAATCATGAATCATGAATCATGAATTGAATTATGAATCATGACTTAAATCATGAATCATTAATTGAATCATGAATCATGAATCGAATCATGAATCATGAATCGAATCATGAATTGAATCATGAATTATGAATTGAATCATGAATTGAATCATGAATCATGAATCGAATCATGAATTGAATCATGAATTATGAATCATGAAATGAATCATGAATCATTAATCAAATCATGAATCATGAATTGAATCATGAATTGAATCATGAATTGAATCATGAATCGAATCATGAACCATGAATCATGTATTGAATTATGAATCATGAATTGAATCATGAATTGAATCATGAATCATGAATCGAATCATGAATCAGGAATTGAATCATGAATTATGAATCATGAATCATGAATCATGAATCAAATCATAAATCATGAATTGAATCATGAATCATGAACTGAATCATGAATTGAATCATGAATCATGAATCATGAATTGAATCATGAATCGAATCATGAATCATGAATCGAATCATGAATCATGCATTGAATCATGAATCATGAATTGAATCATGAATCATAAATCGAATCATAAATCATGAATTGAATCATGAATCATGAATTCAATCATGAATTCAATCATGAATCATAAATCATGAAATGAATCATGAATTAAATCATGAAATGAATCATGAATCATGAATTGAATCATTAATCATTAATCATGAATTGAATTATGAATTATGAACTAAATCATGAATTGAATCATAAATCATGAATCATGAAACGAATCATAAATCATGAATCAAATCATGAATCAAGAATCATGAATCATGAGTCATGAATCGAATCATGAATCATGAATCATGAATTGAATCATGAATCATGAATCATGAATGGAATCATGAATCATGAATCGAATCATGAATTGAATCATGAATTGAATTATGAATCATGAAATAAATCATGAATCATGAATTGAATCATGAATCATGAATTGAATCATGAATCATGAATCATGAATTGAATAATGAATTGAATCATGAATCATGAATCATGAATTGAATTATGAATCATGACTTAAATCATGAATCATTAATTGAATCATGAATCATGAATCGAATCATGAATCATGAATCGAATCATGAATTGAATCATGAATTATGAATCATGAAATGAATCATGAATCATTAATCGAATCATGAATTGAATCATGAATTGAATCATGAATCATGAATCATGAATCATGAATTGAATCATGAATCATGATTTAAATCATGAATCATTAATTGAATCATGAATCATGAATCGAATCATGAATTGAATCATGAATTATGAATCATGAAATGAATCATGAATCATTAATCAAATCATGAATCATGAATTGAATCATGAATTGAATCATGAATTGAATCGTGAATCGAATCATGAACCATGAATCATGTATTGAATTATGAATCATGAATTGAATCATGAATTGAATCATAAATCATGAATCGAATCATGAATCAGGAATTGAATCATGAATTATGAATCATGAATCATGAATCATGAATCAAATCATAAATCATGAATCATGAATTGAATCATGAATCATGAACTGAATCATGAATTGAATCATGAATCATGAATCATGAATTGAATCATGAATCGAATCATGAATCATGAATCGAATCATGAATCATGCATTGAATCATGAATCATGAATTGAATCATGAATCATGAATCGAATCATAAATCATGAATTGAATCATGAATCATGAATTGAATCATGAATTGAATCATGAATCATGAATCATGAATCATGAAATGAATCATGAATTAAATCATGAAATGAATAATGAATCATGAATTGAATCATAAATCATTAATCATGAATTGAATCATGAATCATGAACTAAATCATTAATTGAATCATGAATCATGAATCATGAAACGAATCATGAATCATGAATCAAATCATGAATCAAGAATCATGAATCATGAGTCATGAATCGAATCATGAATCATGAATCATGAATTGAATCATGAATCATGAATCATGAATGGAATCATGAATCATGAATCGAATCATGAATTGAATCATGAATTGAATTATGAATCATGAAATAAATCATGAATCATGAATTGAATCATGAATCATGAATTGAATCATGAATCATGAATCATGAATTGAATCATGAATTGAATCATGAATCATGAATCATGAATTGAATTATGAATCATGACTTAAATCATGAATCACTAATTGAATCATGAATCATGAATCGAATCATGAATCGAATCATGAATTGAATCATGAATTATGAATTGAATCATGAATTGAATCATGAATCATGAATCATGAATCATGAATTGAATCATGAATCATGATTTAAATCATGAATCATTAATTGAATCATGAATCATGAATCGAATCATGAATTGAATCATGAATTATGAATCATGAAATGAATCATGAATCATTAATCAAATCATGAATCATGAATTGAATCATGAATTGAATCATGAATTGAATCATGAATCGAATCATGAACCATGAATCATGTATTGAATTATGAATCATGAATTGAATCATGAATTGAATCATGAATCATGAATCGAATCATGAATCAGGAATTGAATCATGAATTATGAATCATGAATCATGAATCATGAATCAAATCATAAATCATGAATTGAATCATGAATCAAGAACTGAATCATGAATTGAATCATGAATCATGAATCATGAATTGAATCATGAATCGAATCATGAATCATGAATCGAATCATGAATCATGCATTGAATCATGAATCATGAATTGAATCATGAATCATGAATCGAATCATAAATCATGAATTGAATCATGAATCATGAATTCAATCATGAATTCAATCATGAATCATAAATCATGAAATGAATCATGAATTAAATCATGAAATGAATCATGAATCATGAATTGAATCATTAATCATTAATCATGAATTGAATTATGAATTATGAACTAAATCATGAATTGAATCATAAATCATGAATCATGAAACGAATCATAAATCATGAATCAAATCATGAATCAAATCATGAATCATGCATCATGAATTGAATCATGAATCATGAATCATGAATTGAATCATGAATCGAATCATGAATCATGAATCATGAATTGAATCATGAATCATGAACTGAATCATAATTTGAATCATGAATCATGAATCATGAATTGAATCATGAATTGAATCATAAATCGAATCATGAATCATGAATCATGACTTGATGATGCATGAAATGAATCATGAATTGAATCATGAATCATGAAACGAATCATGAATCGAATCATGAATCATGAATTGAATCATGAATTATGAATCATGAATCATGAATCAAATTATGAATCATGAATCATGAATTGAATCATGAATCATGAATTGAATCATGAATTGAATCATGAATTGTGAATCATGAAATGAATCATGCATTAAATCATGAAATGAATTATGAATCATGAATTGAATCATAAATCATTAATCATGAATTGAATCATGAATCATGAACTAAATCATGAATCATGAATTGAATCATGAATCATTAATCATGAATTGAATCATGAATTGAATCATGAATCATGAATTGAATCATAAATCATGAATCATGAATTGAATCATGAATCATGAACTAAATCATGAATCATGAATTGAATCATGAATCATTAATCATGAATTTAATCATGAATCATGAGTCATGAATCATGAATTGAATCATGAATCGAATCATGATTTATAAATCGAATCATGAATCATGAATCGAATCATCAATCATGAATCATGAATTGAATCATGAATCATGAATGGAATCATGAATCATTAATCGAATCATGAATCATGAATCAAATCATGAATCATGAATTGAATCATGAATTGAATAATGAATCATGAATGGAATCATGAATCATGAATCAAATCATGAATCATGAATTGAATCATGAATCATGAATTGAATCATGAATCATGAATCATTAATTGAATCATGAATCATGAAATAAATCATGAATTGAATCATGAATTGAATCATGAATCATGAATTAAATCATGAATCATGAATTAAATCATGAATTGAATCATGAATCATGAATTGAATTATGAATCATGAATTGAATCATGAATCATGAATTGAATCATGAATCATGAATCATGAATCGAATCATGAATCATGCATTGAATCATGAATCATGAATCATGAATTAAATCATGAATCAAATCATGAATCATGAATCATGAATTGAATCATGAATCATGAATTGAATCATGAATTGAATCATGAATCGTGAATCATGAATTGAATCATGAATCATGAATTGAATCATGAATTGAATCATGAATCGTGAATCATGAATTGAATCATGAATCATGAATTGAATCATGAATTGAATCATGAATCATGAACTAAATCATGAATCAAGATTCATGTATCATGAATTTAAAACATGAATCATGAATTTAAATCATGAATCATGAATCATGAATTGAATCATGAATCATGAATCATGAATTGAATCATGAATCATGAATCATGAATTGAATCATGAATCATGAATCATAATTTATGAATCGAATCATGAATCATGAATCATGAATTGAATCATGAATCATGAATTATGAATGGAATCATGAATCATGAATCGAATCATGAATCATGAATCGAATCATGAATCATGAATCGAATCATGAATCATGAATTGAATCATGAATTGAATAATGAATCATGAAATGAATCATGAATCGAATCATGAATCATGAATCGAATCATGAATCATGAATTGAATTATGAATCATGAATCGAATTATGAATTGAATCATGAATCATGAATCATGAATTGAATCATGAATCAAATCATGAATCATGCATTGAATCATGAATCATGAATTGAATCATGAATCATGAATCGAATCATAAATCATGAATTGAATCATGAGTCATGAATCATGAATTGAATCATGAATTATGAATCATGAATCATGAATCAAATTATGAATCATGAATCATGAATTGAATCATGAATCATGAATTGAATCATGAATTGAATCATGAATTGTGAATCATGAAATGAATCATGCATTAAATCATGAAATGAATTATGAATCATGAATTGAATCATAAATCATTAATCATGAATTGAATCATGAATCATGAACTAAATCATGAATCATGAATTGAATCATGAATCATTAATCATGAATTGAATCATGAATTGAATCATGAATCATGAATTGAATCATAAATCATGAATCATGAATTGAATCATGAATCATGAACTAAATCATGAATCATGAATTGAATCATGAATCATTAATCATGAATTTAATCATGAATCATGAGTCATGAATCATGAATTGAATCATGAATCGAATCATGATTTATAAATCGAATCATGAATCATGAATCGAATCATCAATCATGAATCATGAATTGAATCATGAATCATGAATGGAATCATGAATCATTAATCGAATCATGAATCATGAATCAAATCATGAATCATGAATTGAATCATGAATTGAATAATGAATCATGAATGGAATCATGAATCATGAATCAAATCATGAATCATGAATTGAATCATGAATCATGAATTGAATCATGAATCATGAATCATTAATTGAATCATGAATCATGAAATAAATCATGAATTGAATCATGAATTGAATCATGAATCATGAATTAAATCATGAATCATGAATTAAATCATGAATTGAATCATGAATCATGAATTGAATTATGAATCATGAATTGAATCATGAATCATGAATTGAATCATGAATCATGAATCATGAATCGAATCATGAATCATGCATTGAATCATGAATCATGAATCATGAATTAAATCATGAATCAAATCATGAATCATGAATCATGAATTGAATCATGAATCATGAATTGAATCATGAATTGAATCATGAATCGTGAATCATGAATTGAATCATGAATCATGAATTGAATCATGAATTGAATCATGAATCGTGAATCATGAATTGAATCATGAATCATGAATTGAATCATGAATTGAATCATGAATCATGAACTAAATCATGAATCAAGATTCATGTATCATGAATTTAAATCATGAATCATGAATTTAAATCATGAATCATGAATCATGAATTGAATCATGAATCATGAATCATGAATTGAATCATGAATCATGAATCATGAATTGAATCATGAATCATGAATCATAATTTATGAATCGAATCATGAATCATGAATCATGAATTGAATCATGAATCATGAATTATGAATGGAATCATGAATCATGAATCGAATCATGAATCATGAATCGAATCATGAATCATGAATCGAATCATGAATCATGAATTGAATCATGAATTGAATAATGAATCATGAAATGAATCATGAATCGAATCATGAATCATGAATCGAATCATGAATCATGAATTGAATTATGAATCATGAATCGAATTATGAATTGAATCATGAATCATGAATCATGAATTGAATCATGAATCAAATCATGAATCATGCATTGAATCATGAATCATGAATTGAATCATGAATCATGAATCGAATCATAAATCATGAATTGAATCATGAGTCATGAATCATGAATTGAATCATGAATTATGAATCATGAATCATGAATCAAATTATGAATCATGAATCATGAATTGAATCATGAATCATGAATTGAATCATGAATTGAATCATGAATTGTGAATCATGAAATGAATCATGCATTAAATCATGAAATGAATTATGAATCATGAATTGAATCATAAATCATTAATCATGAATTGAATCATGAATCATGAACTAAATCATGAATCATGAATTGAATCATGAATCATTAATCATGAATTGAATCATGAATTGAATCATGAATCATGAATTGAATCATAAATCATGAATCATGAATTGAATCATGAATCATGAACTAAATCATGAATCATGAATTGAATCATGAATCATTAATCATGAATTTAATCATGAATCATGAGTCATGAATCATGAATTGAATCATGAATCGAATCATGATTTATAAATCGAATCATGAATCATGAATCGAATCATCAATCATGAATCATGAATTGAATCATGAATCATGAATGGAATCATGAATCATTAATCGAATCATGAATCATGAATCAAATCATGAATCATGAATTGAATCATGAATTGAATAATGAATCATGAATGGAATCATGAATCATGAATCAAATCATGAATCATGAATTGAATCATGAATCATGAATTGAATCATGAATCATGAATCATTAATTGAATCATGAATCATGAAATAAATCATGAATTGAATCATGAATTGAATCATGAATCATGAATTAAATCATGAATCATGAATTAAATCATGAATTGAATCATGAATCATGAATTGAATTATGAATCATGAATTGAATCATGAATCATGAATTGAATCATGAATCATGAATCATGAATCGAATCATGAATCATGCATTGAATCATGAATCATGAATCATGAATTAAATCATGAATCAAATCATGAATCATGAATCATGAATTGAATCATGAATCATGAATTGAATCATGAATTGAATCATGAATCGTGAATCATGAATTGAATCATGAATCATGAATTGAATCATGAATTGAATCATGAATCGTGAATCATGAATTGAATCATGAATCATGAATTGAATCATGAATTGAATCATGAATCATGAACTAAATCATGAATCAAGATTCATGTATCATGAATTTAAATCATGAATCATGAATTTAAATCATGAATCATGAATCATGAATTGAATCATGAATCATGAATCATGAATTGAATCATGAATCATGAATCATGAATTGAATCATGAATCATGAATCATAATTTATGAATCGAATCATGAATCATGAATCATGAATTGAATCATGAATCATGAATTATGAATGGAATCATGAATCATGAATCGAATCATGAATCATGAATCGAATCATGAATCATGAATCGAATCATGAATCATGAATTGAATCATGAATTGAATAATGAATCATGAAATGAATCATGAATCGAATCATGAATCATGAATCGAATCATGAATCATGAATTGAATTATGAATCATGAATCGAATTATGAATTGAATCATGAATCATGAATCATGAATTGAATCATGAATCAAATCATGAATCATGCATTGAATCATGAATCATGAATTGAATCATGAATCATGAATCGAATCATAAATCATGAATTGAATCATGAGTCATGAATCATGAATTGAATCATGAATCAGGAATTCAATCATGAATTCAATCATGAATCATAAATCATGAAATGAATCATGAATTAAATCATGAAATGAATCATGAATCATGAATTGAATCATAAATCATTAATCATGAAATGAATCATGAATTATGAACTAAATTATGAATTGAATCATAAATCATGAATCATGAAACGAATCATAAATCATGAATCAAATCATGAATCATGAATCAAATCATGAATCATGCATCATGAATTGAATCATGAATCATGAATCATGAATTGAATCATGAATCATGAATCAAATCATGAATCAGGAATTAAAGCATGAATCATGAATCATGAATCATGAATCAAATCATGAATCATGAATTAAATCATGAATCATGAACTGAATCATAATTTGAATCATGAATCATGAATCATGAAATGAATCATGAATCATGAATTGAATCATGAATTGAATCATAAATCATGAATCGAATCATGAATCATGAATTGAATCATGAATCATGACTTGATGATGCATGAAATGAATCATGAATTGAATCATGAATCATGAAACGAATCATGAATCGAATCATGAATCATGAATTGAATCATGAATTATGAATCATGAATCAAATTATGAATCATGAATCATGAATTGAATCATGAATCATGAATTGAATCATGAATTGTGAATCATGAAATGAATCATGCATTAAATCATGAAATGAATCATGAATCATGAATTGAATCATAAATCATTAATCATGAATTGAATCATGAATCATGAACTAAATCATGAATCAAGAATCATGAATCATGAATCAAGAATCATGAATCATGAATCATGAATTGAGTCATAAATCATCAATTGAATCATGAATCATGAATTGAATCATGAATTAAATCATGAATCAAATCATGAATCATGAATCATGAATCATGAATTGAATCATGAATTAAATCATGAATCAAATCATGAATCATGAATCATGAATTGAATCATGAATCATGAATTGAATCATGAATTGAATCATGAATCGTGAATCATGAATTGAATCGTGAATCATGAATTGAATCATGAATCATGAATTGAATCATGAATTGAATCATGAATCATGAACTAAATCATGAATCAAGATTCATGAATCATGAATTTAAATCATGAATCATGAATCATGAATTGAATCATGAATCATGAATCATGAATTGAATCATGAATCATGAATCATGAATTGAATCATGAATGATGAATCATGAATTATGAATTGAATCATGAATCATGAAACGAATCATGAATCATGAATTGAATCATGAATTGAATCATAATTTATGAATCGAATCATGAATCATGAATCATCAATTGAATCATGAATCATGAATTATGAATGGAATCATGAATCATGAATGGAATCATGAATCATGAATTATGAATGGAATCATGAATCGAATCATGAATCATGAATTGAATCATGAATTGAATAATGAATCATGAAATGAATCATGAATCGAATCATGAATCATGAATCGAATCATGAATCATGAATTGAATTATGAATCATGAATCGAATCATGAATCATGAATTGAATCATGAATCATGAATCATGAATTGAATCATGAATCAAATCATGAATCGTGAATCATGAATTGAATCATGAATCATGAATTGAATCATGAATTGAATCATGAATTGAATCATGAATCATGAATTATGAATTGAATCATGAATCATGAATCGAATCATGAATCATGAATCGAATCATGAATCATGAATCGAATCATGAATCATGAATTGAATCATGAATTGAATAATGAATCATGAAATGAATCATGAATCGAATCATGAATCATGAATCGAATCATGAATCATGAATTGAATTATGAATCATGAATCGAATCATGAATTATGAATTGAATCATGAATCATGAATCATGAATTGAATCATGAATCAAATCATGAATCATGCATTGAATCATGAATCATGAATTGAATCATGAATCATGAATCGAATCATAAATCATGAATTGAATCATGAATCATGAATCATGAATTGAATCATGAATCAGGAATTCAATCAGGAATTCAATCATGAATCATAAATCATGAAATAAATCATGAATTAAATCATGAAATGAATCATGAATCATGAAACGAATCATAAATCATGAATCAAATCATGAATCATGAATCAAATCATGAATCATGCATCATGAATTGAATCATGAATCATGAATCATGAATTGAATCATGAATCATGAAACGAATCATGAATCAGGAATTAAAGCATGAATCATGAATCATGAATCATGAATCGAATCATGAATCATGAATCATGAATTAAATCATGAATCATGAACTGAATCATAATTTGAATCATGAATCATGAATCATGAATTGAATCATGAATTGAATCATAAATCATGAATCGAATCATGAATCATGAATTGAATCATGAATCATGACTTGATGATGCATGAAATGAATCATGAATTGAATCATGAATCATGAAACGAATCATGAATCGAATCATGAATCATGAATTGAATCATGAATCATGAATTGAATCATAAATTATGAATCATGAATCATGAATCAAATTATGAATCATGAATCATGAATTGTGAATCATGAAATGAATCATGCATTAAATCATGAAATGAATCATGAATCATGAATTGAATCATAAATCATTAATCATGAATTGAATCATGAATCATGAACTAAATCATGAATCAAGAATCATGAATCATGAATCAAGAATCATGAATCATGAATCATGAATTGAATCATAAATCATCAATTGAATCATGAATCATGAATTGAATCATGAATTAAATCATGAATCAAATCATGAATCATGAATCATGAATCATGAATTGAATCATGAATTAAATCATGAATCAAATTATGAATCATGAATCATGAATTGAATCATGAATTGAATCATGAATTGAATCATGAATCGTGAATCATGAATTGAATCGTGAATCATGAATTGAATCATGAATCATGAATTGAATCATGAATTGAATCATGAATCATGAACTAAATCATGAATCAAGATTCATGAATCATGAATTTAAATCATGAATCATGAATCATGAATTAAATCATGAATCATGAATCATGAATTGAATCATGAATCATGAATCATGAATTGAATCATGAATGATGAATCATGAATTATGAATTGAATCATGAATCATGAAACGAATCATGAATCATGAATTGAATCATGAATTGAATCATAATTTATGAATCGAATCATGAATCATGAATCATCAATTGAATCATGAATCATGAATTATGAATCGAATCATGAATCATGAATGGAATCATGAATCATGAATCGAATCATGAATCATGAATCGAATCATGAATTGAATAATGAATCATGAAATGAATCATGAATCGAATCATGAATCATGAATTGAATTATGAATCATGAATCGGATCATGAATCATGAATTGAATCATGAATCATGAATCATGAATTGAATCATGAATCAAATCATGAATCGTGAATCATGAATTGAATCATGAATCATGAATTGAATCATGAATTGAATCATGAATTGAATCATGAATCGTGAATCATGAATTGAATCATGAATCATGAATTGAATCATGAATTGAATCATGAATCGTGAATCATGAAATAAATCATTAATAATTCATGAAATGAATCATGAATCATGAATCGAATCATAAATTATTAAGCATGAATTGAATCATAAATTATTAAGCATGAATTGAATCATGAATCATGAACTAAATCATGAATCATGAATCATGAATTGAATCATTAAATGAATCATGAATTAAATCATGAATCATGAATCGAATCATGAATCATGAATTGAATCATATATCATGAATCATGAATCATGAATCCAATCATGAATCATGAATCATGAATTGAATCATGAATCATAATTTGAATCATGAATTGAATCATGAATCATTAATCATGAATTGAATCATGAATCATGAACTAAATCATGAATTGAATCATGAATCATGAATCATGAAACGAATCATGAATCATGAATCAAATCATGAATCAAGAATCATGAATCATGAGTCATGAATCGAATCATGAATCATGAATCATGAATTGAATCATGAATCATGAATCATGAATGGAATCATGCATCATGAATCGAATCATGAATCATGAATTGAATCATGAATCATGAATCATGAATCATGAATTGAATCATGAATTGAATCATGAATCATGAATCATGAATTGAATTATGAATCATGATTTAAATCATGAATCATGAATTGAATCATGAATTGAATCATGAATCATGAACTAAATCATGAATCAAGATTCATGAATCATGAATTTAAATCATGAATCATGATTAATGAATTGAATCATGAATCATGAATCATGAATTGAATCATGAATCATGAATCATGAATTGAATCATGAATGATGAATCATGAATTATGAATTGAATCATGAATCATGAAACGAATCATGAATCATGAATTGAATCATGAATTGAATCATAATTTATGAATCGAATCATGAATCATGAATCATCAATTGAATCATGAATCATGAATTATGAATGGAATCATGAATCATGAATGGAATCATGAATCATGAATCGAATCATGAATCATGAATCGAATCATGAATTGAATAATGAATCATGAAATGAATCATGAATCGAATCATGAATCATGAATCGAATCATGAATCATGAATTGAATTATGAATCATGAATCGAATCATGAATCATGAATTGAATCATGAATCATGAATCATGAATTGAATCATGAATCAAATCATGAATCGTGAATCATTAATTGAATCATGATTCATGAATTGAATCATGAATTGAATCATGAATTGAATCATGAATCGTGAATCATGAATTGAATCATGAATCATGAATTGAATCATGAATTGAATCATGAATCGTGAATCATGAAATAAATCATTAATAATTCATGAAATGAATCATGAATCATGAATCGAATCATAAATTATTAAGCATGAATTGAATCATAAATTATTAAGCATGAATTGAATCATGAATCATGAACTAAATCATGAATCATGAATTGAATCATTAAATGAATCATGAATTAAATCATGAATCATGAATCGAATCATGAATCATGAATCATGAATTGAATCATGAATCATAATTTGAATCATGAATTGAATCATGAATTATTAATCATGAATTGAATCATGAATCATGAACTAAATCATGAATTGAATCATGAATCATGAATCATTTAACGAATCATGAATCATGAATCAAATCATGAATCAAGAATCATGAATCTTGAGTCATGAATCGAATCATGAATCATGAATCATGAATTGAATCATGAATCATGAATCATGAATTGAATCATGAATCATGAATCATGAATTGAATCATGAATGATGAATCATGAATTATGAATTGAATCATGAATCATGAAACGAATCATGAATCATGAATTGAATCATGAATTGAATCATAATTTATGAATCGAATCATGAATCATGAATCATCAATTGAATCATGAATCATGAATTATGAATGGAATCATGAATCATGAATGGAATCATGAATCATGAATCGAATCATGAATCATGAATCGAATCATGAATTGAATAATGAATCATGAAATGAATCATGAATCGAATCATGAATCATGAATCGAATCATGAATCATGAATTGAATTATGAATCATGAATCGAATCATGAATCATGAATTGAATCATGAATCATGAATCATGAATTGAATCATGAATCAAATCATGAATCGTGAATCATTAATTGAATCATGATTCATGAATTGAATCATGAATTGAATCATGAATTGAATCATGAATCGTGAATCATGAATTGAATCATGAATCATGAATTGAATCATGAATTGAATCATGAATCGTGAATCATGAAATAAATCATTAATAATTCATGAAATGAATCATGAATCATGAATCGAATCATAAATTATTAAGCATGAATTGAATCATAAATTATTAAGCATGAATTGAATCATGAATCATGAACTAAATCATGAATCATGAATTGAATCATTAAATGAATCATGAATTAAATCATGAATCATGAATCGAATCATGAATCATGAATCATGAATTGAATCATGAATCATAATTTGAATCATGAATTGAATCATGAATTATTAATCATGAATTGAATCATGAATCATGAACTAAATCATGAATTGAATCATGAATCATGAATCATGAAACGAATCATGAATCATGAATCAAATCATGAATCAAGAATCATGAATCTTGAGTCATGAATCGAATCATGAATCATGAATCATGAATTGAATCATGAATCATGAATCATGAATGGAATCATGCATCATGAATCGAATCATGAATCATGAATTGAATCATGAATCATGAATCATGAATCATGAATTGAATCATGAATTGAATCATGAATCATGAATCATGAATTGAATTATGAATCATGATTTAAATCATGAATCATTAATTGAATCATGAATCATGAATCGAATCATGAATCATGAATCGAATCATGAATTGAATCATAAATCATGAATCATGAATCATTAATTGAATCATGAATAATGAATCGAATCATGAATCAGGAATTGAATCGTGAATTATGAATCATGAATCATGAATCATGAATCGAATCATAAATTATGAATCATGAATTGAATCATGAATCATGAACTGAATCATGAATTGAATCATGAATCATGAATCATGAAATGAATCATGAATCATGAATTGAATCATGAATCGAATCATGAATCATGAATCGAATCATGAATCATGCATTGAATCATGAATCATGAATTGAATCATGAATCATGAATCATGAATCGAATCATAAATCATGAATTGAATCATGAATCATGAATCATGAACTGAATCATGAATTATGAATTGAATCATGAATCATGAATCATGAAATGAATCATGAATCATGAATTGAATCATGAATCATGAATCGAATCATGAATCATGAATCGAATCATGAATCATGAATTGAATCATGAATCATGAATTGAAACATGAATCATGAATCGAATCATGAATCATGAATCGAATCATGAATCATGAATTGAATCATGAATCATGAATTGAAACATGAATCATGAATCATGAATTGAATCATGAATCATGAAATAAATCATGAATTGAATCATGAATTGAATCATGAATCATGAAATAAATCATGAATTGAATCATGAATTAAATCATGAATCATGAATTGAATCATGAATCATGAATCATGAAATGAATCATGAATCATAAATTGAATCATGAATCATGAATCGAATCATGAATCATGAATCGAATCATGAATCATGAATTGAATCATGAATCATGAATCATAAATCATGAATCATGAAATAAATCATGAATTGAATTATGAATTGAATTATGAATTGAATCATGAATCATGAAATAAATCATGAATCGAATCATGAATTGAAACATGAATCATGAATTGAATCATGAATTATGAATCATGAATTAAATCATGAATCATAAATCGACTCATGAATCATGAATTAAATCATGAATCTTCAATCGAATCATGAATCATGAATTAAATCATGAATCTTGAAATGAATTAATGAATCGAATCATAAATCATGAATTGAATCATGGATTGAATCATGAATCATGAATCATGAAAAGAATCATGAATTTAATCATGAAATGAATTATGAATCATTAATTGAATCATGAATCATGAATCCTGAATCTTAATTTGATTCATAAATCATGAATCATGAATTGAATCATGAATCATGAACTGAATCATAAATTGAATCATGAATCATGAAATGAATCATGAATCATGAATCGAATCATGAATCATGAATCGAATCATGAATCATGAATCAAATCATGAATCATGAATCATGAATTGAATCATTAAATGAATCATGAATTGAATCATGAATTGAATCATGAATCATGAATCCAATCATGAATCATGAATTAAATCATATATCATACATCATGAATCATGAATCCAATCATGAATCATGAATCATGAATTGAATCATGAATTGAATCATGAATCATGAATTGAATCATGAATTGAATCATGAATCATGAATCATGAAATGAATCATGAATTAAATCATGAAATGAATAATGAATCATGAATTGAATCATAAATCATTAATCATGAATTGAATCATGAATCATGAACTAAATCATTAATTGAATCATAAATCATGAATCATGAAACGAATCATGAATCATGAATCAAATCATGAATCAAGAATCATGAATCATGAGTCATGAATCGAATCATGAATCATGAATCATGAATTGAATCATGAATCATGAATCATGAATGGAATCATGAATCATGAATTAAATCATGTATTGAATCATGAATTGAATAATTGAATTATGAATCATGAAATAAATCATGAATCATGAATTGAATAATGAATCATGATTTGAATCATGAATCATGAATTGAATCATGAATCATGAATTGAATAATGAATCATGATTTGAATCATGAATCATGAATTGAATCATGAATTGAATCATGAATCATGAATCATGAATTGAATTATGAATCATGACTTAAATCATGAATCATTAATTGAATCATGAATCATGAATCGAATCATGAATCATGAATCGAATCATGAATTGAATCATGAATTATGAATCATGAAATGAATCATGAATCATTAATCGAATCATGAATCATGAATTGAATCATGAATTGAATCATGAATCATGAATCATGAATCATGAATTGAATCATGAATCATGATTTAAATCATGAATCATGAATCGAATCATGAATTGAATCATGAATTATGAATCATGAAATGAATCATGAATCATTAATCAAATCATGAATCATGAATTGAATCATGAATTGAATCATGAATCGAATCATGAACCACGAATCATGAATTGAATTATGAATCATGAATTGAATCATGAATTGAATCATGAATCATGAATCGAATCATGAATCATGAATTGAATCATAAATTATGAATCATGAATCATGACTCATGAATCGAATCATAAATCATGAATCATGAATTGAATCATGAATCATGAACTGAATCATGAATTGAATCATGAATCATGAATCATGAAATGAATCATGAATCATGAATTGAATCATGAATCGAATCATGAATCATGAATCGAATCATGAATCATGCATTGAATCATGAATCATGAATTGAATCATGAATCATGAATCAAATCATAAATCATGAATTGAATCATGAATCATGAATTCAATCATGAATTCAATCATGAATCATAAATCATGAAATGAATCATGAATTAAATCATGAAATGAATCATGAATCATGAATTGAATCATAAATCATTAATCATGAATTGAATTATGAATTATGAACTAAATCATGAATTGAATCATAAATCATGAATCATGAAACGAATCATAAATCATGAATCAAATCATGAATCATGAATCGAATCATGAATCATGAATTGAATCATGAATCATGAATTGAATTATGAATCATGAATCGAATCATGAATCATGAATTGAATCATGAATCATGAATCATGAATTGAATCATGAATCAAATCATGAATCGTGAATCATGAATTGAATCATGAATCATGAATTGAATCATGAATTGAATCATGAATTGAATCATGAATCATGAATTATGAATGGAATCATGAATCATGAATCGAATCATGAATCATGAATCGAATCATGAATCATGAATCGAATCATGAATCATGAATTGAATCATGAATTGAATAATGAATCATGAAATGAATCATGAATCGAATCATGAATCATGAATCGAATCATGAATCATGAATTGAATTATGAATCATGAATCGAATCATGAATTATGAATTGAATCATGAATCATGAATCATGAATTGAATCATGAATCAAATCATGAATCATGCATTGAATCATGAATCATGAATTGAATCATGAATCATGAATCGAATCATAAATCATGAATTGAATCATGAATCATGAATCATGAATTGAATCATGAATCAGGAATTCAATCATGAATTCAATCATGAATCATAAATCATGAAATGAATCATGAATTAAATCATGAAATGAATCATGAATCATGAATTGAATCATAAATCATTAATCATGAAATGAATCATGAATTATGAACTAAATTATGAATTGAATCATAAATCATGAATCATGAAACGAATCATAAATCATGAATCAAATCATGAATCATGAATCAAATCATGAATCATGCATCATGAATTGAATCATGAATCATGAATCATGAATAGAATCATGAATCATGAATCGAATCATGAATCAGGAATTAAAGCATGAATCATGAATCATGAATCATGAATCGAATCATGAATCATGAATCATGAATTAAATCATGAATCATGAACTGAATCATAATTTGAATCATGAATCATGATTCATGAAATGAATCATGAATCATGAATTGAATCATGAATTGAATCATAAATCATGAATCGAATCATGAATCATGAATTGAATCATGAATCATGACTTGATGCATGAAATGAATCATGAATTGAATCATGAATCATGAAACGAATCATGAATCGAATCATGAATCATGAATTGAATCATGAATTATGAATCATGAATCATGAATCAAATTATGAATCATGAATCATGAATTGAATCATGAATCATGAATTGAATCATGAATCATGAACTGAATCATGAATTGAATCATGAATCATGAATCATGAAATGAATCATGAATCATGAATTGAATCATGAATCGAATCATGAATCATGAATCGAATCATGAATCATGCATTGAATCATGAATCATGAATTGAATCATGAATCATGAATCAAATCATAAATCATGAATTGAATCATGAATCATGAATTCAATCATGAATTCAATCATGAATCATAAATCATGAAATGAATCATGAATTAAATCATGAAATGAATCATGAATCATGAATTGAATCATAAATCATTAATCATGAATTGAATTATGAATTATGAACTAAATCATGAATTGAATCATAAATCATGAATCATGAAACGAATCATAAATCATGAATCAAATCATGAATCATGAATCGAATCATGAATCATGAATTGAATCATGAATCATGAATTGAATTATGAATCATGAATCGAATCATGAATCATGAATTGAATCATGAATCATGAATCATGAATTGAATCATGAATCAAATCATGAATCGTGAATCATGAATTGAATCATGAATCATGAATTGAATCATGAATTGAATCATGAATTGAATCATGAATCATGAATTATGAATGGAATCATGAATCATGAATCGAATCATGAATCATGAATCGAATCATGAATCATGAATCGAATCATGAATCATGAATTGAATCATGAATTGAATAATGAATCATGAAATGAATCATGAATCGAATCATGAATCATGAATCGAATCATGAATCATGAATTGAATTATGAATCATGAATCGAATCATGAATTATGAATTGAATCATGAATCATGAATCATGAATTGAATCATGAATCAAATCATGAATCATGCATTGAATCATGAATCATGAATTGAATCATGAATCATGAATCGAATCATAAATCATGAATTGAATCATGAATCATGAATCATGAATTGAATCATGAATCAGGAATTCAATCATGAATTCAATCATGAATCATAAATCATGAAATGAATCATGAATTAAATCATGAAATGAATCATGAATCATGAATTGAATCATAAATCATTAATCATGAAATGAATCATGAATTATGAACTAAATTATGAATTGAATCATAAATCATGAATCATGAAACGAATCATAAATCATGAATCAAATCATGAATCATGAATCAAATCATGAATCATGCATCATGAATTGAATCATGAATCATGAATCATGAATAGAATCATGAATCATGAATCGAATCATGAATCAGGAATTAAAGCATGAATCATGAATCATGAATCATGAATCGAATCATGAATCATGAATCATGAATTAAATCATGAATCATGAACTGAATCATAATTTGAATCATGAATCATGATTCATGAAATGAATCATGAATCATGAATTGAATCATGAATTGAATCATAAATCATGAATCGAATCATGAATCATGAATTGAATCATGAATCATGACTTGATGCATGAAATGAATCATGAATTGAATCATGAATCATGAAACGAATCATGAATCGAATCATGAATCATGAATTGAATCATGAATTATGAATCATGAATCATGAATCAAATTATGAATCATGAATCATGAATTGAATCATGAATCATGAATTGAATCATGAATTGTGAATCATGAAATGAATCATGCATTAAATCATGAAATGAATCATGAATCATGAATTGAATCATAAATCATTAATCATGAATTGAATCATGAATCATGAACTAAATCATGAATCAAGAATCATGAATCATGAATCAAGAATCATGAATCATGAATCATGAATTGAATCATAAATCATCAATTGAATCATGAATCATGAATTGAATCATGAATTAAATCATGAATCAAATCATGAATCATGAATCATGAATCATGAATTGAATCATGAATTAAATCATGAATCAAATTATGAATCATGAATCATGAATTGAATCATGAATTGAATCATGAATTGAATCATGAATCGTGAATCATGAATTGAATCGTGAATCATGAATTGAATCATGAATCATGAATTGAATCATGAATTGAATCATGAATCATGAACTAAATCATGAATCAAGATTCATGAATCATGAATTTAAATCATGAATCATGAATCATGAATTAAATCATGAATCATGAATCATGAATTGAATCATGAATCATGAATCATGAATTGAATCATGAATGATGAATCATGAATTATGAATTGAATCATGAATCATGAAACGAATCATGAATCATGAATTGAATCATGAATTGAATCATAATTTATGAATCGAATCATGAATCATGAATCATCAATTGAATCATGAATCATGAATTATGAATCGAATCATGAATCATGAATGGAATCATGAATCATGAATCGAATCATGAATCATGAATCGAATCATGAATTGAATAATGAATCATGAAATGAATCATGAATCGAATCATGAATCATGAATTGAATTATGAATCATGAATCGGATCATGAATCATGAATTGAATCATGAATCATGAATCATGAATTGAATCATGAATCAAATCATGAATCGTGAATCATGAATTGAATCATGAATCATGAATTGAATCATGAATTGAATCATGAATTGAATCATGAATCGTGAATCATGAATTGAATCATGAATCATGAATTGAATCATGAATTGAATCATGAATCGTGAATCATGAAATAAATCATTAATAATTCATGAAATGAATCATGAATCATGAATCGAATCATAAATTATTAAGCATGAATTGAATCATAAATTATTAAGCATGAATTGAATCATGAATCATGAACTAAATCATGAATCATGAATCATGAATTGAATCATTAAATGAATCATGAATTAAATCATGAATCATGAATCGAATCATGAATCATGAATTGAATCATATATCATGAATCATGAATCATGAATCCAATCATGAATCATGAATCATGAATTGAATCATGAATCATAATTTGAATCATGAATTGAATCATGAATCATTAATCATGAATTGAATCATGAATCATGAACTAAATCATGAATTGAATCATGAATCATGAATCATGAAACGAATCATGAATCATGAATCAAATCATGAATCAAGAATCATGAATCATGAGTCATGAATCGAATCATGAATCATGAATCATGAATTGAATCATGAATCATGAATCATGAATGGAATCATGCATCATGAATCGAATCATGAATCATGAATTGAATCATGAATCATGAATCATGAATCATGAATTGAATCATGAATTGAATCATGAATCATGAATCATGAATTGAATTATGAATCATGATTTAAATCATGAATCATGAATTGAATCATGAATTGAATCATGAATCATGAACTAAATCATGAATCAAGATTCATGAATCATGAATTTAAATCATGAATCATGATTAATGAATTGAATCATGAATCATGAATCATGAATTGAATCATGAATCATGAATCATGAATTGAATCATGAATGATGAATCATGAATTATGAATTGAATCATGAATCATGAAACGAATCATGAATCATGAATTGAATCATGAATTGAATCATAATTTATGAATCGAATCATGAATCATGAATCATCAATTGAATCATGAATCATGAATTATGAATGGAATCATGAATCATGAATGGAATCATGAATCATGAATCGAATCATGAATCATGAATCGAATCATGAATTGAATAATGAATCATGAAATGAATCATGAATCGAATCATGAATCATGAATCGAATCATGAATCATGAATTGAATTATGAATCATGAATCGAATCATGAATCATGAATTGAATCATGAATCATGAATCATGAATTGAATCATGAATCAAATCATGAATCGTGAATCATTAATTGAATCATGATTCATGAATTGAATCATGAATTGAATCATGAATTGAATCATGAATCGTGAATCATGAATTGAATCATGAATCATGAATTGAATCATGAATTGAATCATGAATCGTGAATCATGAAATAAATCATTAATAATTCATGAAATGAATCATGAATCATGAATCGAATCATAAATTATTAAGCATGAATTGAATCATAAATTATTAAGCATGAATTGAATCATGAATCATGAACTAAATCATGAATCATGAATTGAATCATTAAATGAATCATGAATTAAATCATGAATCATGAATCGAATCATGAATCATGAATTGAATCATATATCATGAATCATGAATCATGAATCCAATCATGAATCATGAATCATGAATTGAATCATGAATCATAATTTGAATCATGAATTGAATCATGAATTATTAATCATGAATTGAATCATGAATCATGAACTAAATCATGAATTGAATCATGAATCATGAATCATGAAACGAATCATGAATCATGAATCAAATCATGAATCAAGAATCATGAATCTTGAGTCATGAATCGAATCATGAATCATGAATCATGAATTGAATCATGAATCATGAATCATGAATGGAATCATGCATCATGAATCGAATCATGAATCATGAATTGAATCATGAATCATGAATCATGAATCATGAATTGAATCATGAATTGAATCATGAATCATGAATCATGAATTGAATTATGAATCATGATTTAAATCATGAATCATTAATTGAATCATGAATCATGAATCGAATCATGAATCATGAATCGAATCATGAATTGAATCATAAATCATGAATCATGAATCATTAATTGAATCATGAATAATGAATCGAATCATGAATCAGGAATTGAATCGTGAATTATGAATCATGAATCATGAATCATGAATCGAATCATAAATTATGAATCATGAATTGAATCATGAATCATGAACTGAATCATGAATTGAATCATGAATCATGAATCATGAAATGAATCATGAATCATGAATTGAATCATGAATCGAATCATGAATCATGAATCGAATCATGAATCATGCATTGAATCATGAATCATGAATTGAATCATGAATCATGAATCATGAATCGAATCATAAATCATGAATTGAATCATGAATCATGAATCATGAACTGAATCATGAATTATGAATTGAATCATGAATCATGAATCATGAAATGAATCATGAATCATGAATTGAATCATGAATCATGAATCGAATCATGAATCATGAATCGAATCATGAATCATGAATTGAATCATGAATCATGAATTGAAACATGAATCATGAATCGAATCATGAATCATGAATCGAATCATGAATCATGAATTGAATCATGAATCATGAATTGAAACATGAATCATGAATCATGAATTGAATCATGAATCATGAAATAAATCATGAATTGAATCATGAATTGAATCATGAATCATGAAATAAATCATGAATTGAATCATGAATTAAATCATGAATCATGAATTGAATCATGAATCATGAATCATGAAATGAATCATGAATCATAAATTGAATCATGAATCATGAATCGAATCATGAATCATGAATCGAATCATGAATCATGAATTGAATCATGAATCATGAATCATAAATCATGAATCATGAAATAAATCATGAATTGAATTATGAATTGAATTATGAATTGAATCATGAATCATGAAATAAATCATGAATCGAATCATGAATTGAAACATGAATCATGAATTGAATCATGAATTATGAATCATGAATTAAATCATGAATCATAAATCGACTCATGAATCATGAATTAAATCATGAATCTTCAATCGAATCATGAATCATGAATTAAATCATGAATCTTGAAATGAATTAATGAATCGAATCATAAATCATGAATTGAATCATGGATTGAATCATGAATCATGAATCATGAAAAGAATCATGAATTTAATCATGAAATGAATTATGAATCATTAATTGAATCATGAATCATGAATCCTGAATCTTAATTTGATTCATAAATCATGAATCATGAATTGAATCATGAATCATGAACTGAATCATAAATTGAATCATGAATCATGAAATGAATCATGAATCATGAATCGAATCATGAATCATGAATCGAATCATGAATCATGAATCAAATCATGAATCATGAATCATGAATTGAATCATTAAATGAATCATGAATTGAATCATGAATCATGAATCCAATCATGAATCATGAATTAAATCATATATCATACATCATGAATCATGAATCCAATCATGAATCATGAATCATGAATTGAATCATGAATTGAATCATGAATCATGAATTGAATCATGAATTGAATCATGAATCATGAATCATGAAATGAATCATGAATTAAATCATGAAATGAATAATGAATCATGAATTGAATCATAAATCATTAATCATGAATTGAATCATGAATCATGAACTAAATCATTAATTGAATCATAAATCATGAATCATGAAACGAATCATGAATCATGAATCAAATCATGAATCAAGAATCATGAATCATGAGTCATGAATCGAATCATGAATCATGAATCATGAATTGAATCATGAATCATGAATCATGAATGGAATCATGAATCATGAATTAAATCATGTATTGAATCATGAATTGAATAATTGAATTATGAATCATGAAATAAATCATGAATCATGAATTGAATAATGAATCATGATTTGAATCATGAATCATGAATTGAATCATGAATCATGAATTGAATAATGAATCATGATTTGAATCATGAATCATGAATTGAATCATGAATTGAATCATGAATCATGAATCATGAATTGAATTATGAATCATGACTTAAATCATGAATCATTAATTGAATCATGAATCATGAATCGAATCATGAATCATGAATCGAATCATGAATTGAATCATGAATTATGAATCATGAAATGAATCATGAATCATTAATCGAATCATGAATCATGAATTGAATCATGAATTGAATCATGAATCATGAATCATGAATCATGAATTGAATCATGAATCATGATTTAAATCATGAATCATGAATCGAATCATGAATTGAATCATGAATTATGAATCATGAAATGAATCATGAATCATTAATCAAATCATGAATCATGAATTGAATCATGAATTGAATCATGAATCGAATCATGAACCACGAATCATGAATTGAATTATGAATCATGAATTGAATCATGAATTGAATCATGAATCATGAATCGAATCATGAATCAGGAATTGAATCATAAATTATGAATCATGAATCATGACTCATGAATCGAATCATAAATCATGAATCATGAATTGAATCATGAATCATGAACTGAATCATGAATTGAATCATGAATCATGAATCATGAAATGAATCATGAATCATGAATTGAATCATGAATCGAATCATGAATCATGAATCGAATCATGAATCATGCATTGAATCATGAATCATGAATTGAATCATGAATCATGAATCAAATCATAAATCATGAATTGAATCATGAATCATGAATTCAATCATGAATTCAATCATGAATCATAAATCATGAAATGAATCATGAATTAAATCATGAAATGAATCATGAATCATGAATTGAATCATAAATCATTAATCATGAATTGAATTATGAATTATGAACTAAATCATGAATTGAATCATAAATCATGAATCATGAAACGAATCATAAATCATGAATCAAATCATGAATCATGAATCGAATCATGAATCATGAATTGAATCATGAATCATGAATTGAATTATGAATCATGAATCGAATCATGAATCATGAATTGAATCATGAATCATGAATCATGAATTGAATCATGAATCAAATCATGAATCGTGAATCATGAATTGAATCATGAATCATGAATTGAATCATGAATTGAATCATGAATCGAATCATGAATCATGAATTATGAATGGAATCATGAATCATGAATCGAATCATGAATCATGAATCGAATCATGAATCATGAATCGAATCATGAATCATGAATTGAATCATGAATTGAATAATGAATCATGAAATGAATCATGAATCGAATCATGAATCATGAATCGAATCATGAATCATGAATTGAATTATGAATCATGAATCGAATCATGAATTATGAATTGAATCATGAATCATGAATCATGAATTGAATCATGAATCAAATCATGAATCATGCATTGAATCATGAATCATGAATTGAATCATGAATCATGAATCGAATCATAAATCATGAATTGAATCATGAATCATGAATCATGAATTGAATCATGAATCAGGAATTCAATCATGAATTCAATCATGAATCATAAATCATGAAATGAATCATGAATTAAATCATGAAATGAATCATGAATCATGAATTGAATCATAAATCATTAATCATGAAATGAATCATGAATTATGAACTAAATTATGAATTGAATCATAAATCATGAATCATGAAACGAATCATAAATCATGAATCAAATCATGAATCATGAATCAAATCATGAATCATGCATCATGAATTGAATCATGAATCATGAATCATGAATAGAATCATGAATCATGAATCGAATCATGAATCAGGAATTAAAGCATGAATCATGAATCATGAATCATGAATCGAATCATGAATCATGAATCATGAATTAAATCATGAATCATGAACTGAATCATAATTTGAATCATGAATCATGATTCATGAAATGAATCATGAATCATGAATTGAATCATGAATTGAATCATAAATCATGAATCGAATCATGAATCATGAATTGAATCATGAATCATGACTTGATGCATGAAATGAATCATGAATTGAATCATGAATCATGAAACGAATCATGAATCGAATCATGAATCATGAATTGAATCATGAATTATGAATCATGAATCATGAATCAAATTATGAATCATGAATCATGAATTGAATCATGAATCATGAATTGAATCATGAATTGTGAATCATGAAATGAATCATGCATTAAATCATGAAATGAATCATGAATCATGAATTGAATCATAAATCATTAATCATGAATTGAATCATGAATCATGAACTAAATCATGAATCAAGAATCATGAATCATGAATCAAGAATCATGAATCATGAATCATGAATTGAATCATAAATCATCAATTGAATCATGAATCATGAATTGAATCATGAATTAAATCATGAATCAAATCATGAATCATGAATCATGAATCATGAATTGAATCATGAATTAAATCATGAATCAAATCATGAATCATGAATCATGAATTGAATCATGAATCATGAATTGAATCATGAATTGAATCATGAATCGTGAATCATGAATTGAATCGTGAATCATGAATTGAATCATGAATCATGAATTGAATCATGAATTGAATCATGAATCATGAACTAAATCAAGATTCATGAATCATGAATTTAAATCATGAATCATGAATCATGAATTGAATCATGAATCATGAATCATGAATTGAATCATGAATCATGAATCATGAATTGAATCATGAATGATGAATCATGAATTATGAATTGAATCATGAATCATGAAACGAATCATGAATCATGAATTGAATCATGAATTGAATCATAATTTATGAATCGAATCATGAATCATGAATCATCAATTGAATCATGAATCATGAATTATGAATGGAATCATGAATCATGAATGGAATCATGAATCATGAATGGAATCATGAATCATGAATCGAATCATGAATCATGAATTGAATCATGAATTGAATAATGAATCATGAAATGAATCATGAATCGAATCATGAATCATGAATCGAATCATGAATCATGAATTGAATCATGAATCATGAATCATGAATTGAATCATGAATCAAATCATGAATCGTGAATCATGAATTGAATCATGAATCATGAATTGAATCATGAATTGAATCATGAATTGAATCATGAATCGTGAATCATGAATTGAATCATGAATCATGAATTGAATCATGAATTGAATCATGAATCGTGAATCATGAAATAAATCATTAATAATTCATGAAATGAATCATGAATCATGAATTGAATCATAAATTATTAAGCATGAATTGAATCATGAATCATGAACTAAATCATGAATCATGAATCATGAATCAAATCATGAATCATGAATCATGAATTGAATCATGAATCATGAATCATGAATTGAATCATTAAATGAATCATTAATTAAATCATGAATCATGAATCGAATCATGAATCATGAATTGAATCATATATCATGAATCATGAATCATGAATCCAATCATGAATCATGAATCATGAATTGAATCATGAATCATAATTTGTATCATGAATTGAATCATGAATCATTAATCATGAATTGAATCATGAATCATGAACTAAATCATGAATTGAATCATTAATCATGAATCATGAAACGAATCATGAATCATGAATCAAATCATGAATCAAGAATCATGAATTATGAGTCATGAATCGAATCATGAATCATGAATCATGAATTGAATCATGAATCATGAATGGAATCATGCATCATGAATCGAATCATGAATCATGAATTGAATCATGAATCATGAATCATGAATTGAATCATGAATTGAATCATGAATCATGAATCATGAATTGAATTATGAATCATGATTTAAATCATGAATCATTAATTGAATCATGAATCATGAATCGAATCATGAATCATGAATCGAATCATGAATTATGAATCATGAATCATGAATCATGAATCGAATCATAAATTATGAATCATGAATTGAATCATGAATCATGAACTGAATCATGAATTGAATCAAGAATCATGAATCATGAAATGAATCATGAATCATGAATTGAATCATGAATCATGCATTGAATCATGAATCATGAATTGAATCATGAATCATGAATCATGAATCGAATCATAAATCATGAATTGAATCATGAATCATGAATCATGAACTGAATCATGAATTATGAATTGAATCATGAATCATGAATCATGAAATGAATCATGACTCATGAAATGAATCATGAATCATGAATTGAATCATGAATCATGAATCGAATCATGAATCATGAATCGAATCATGTATCATGAATTGAATCATGAATCATGAATTGAAACATGAATCATGAATCATGAATTGAATCATGAATCATGAAATAAATCATGAATTGAATCATGAATCATGAAATAAATCATGAATTGAATCATGAATTGAATCATGAATCATGAATTGAATCATGAATCATGAATCATGAAATGAATCATGAATCATGAATTGAATCATGAATCATGAATCGAATCATGAATCATGAATCGAATCATGAATCATGAATTGAATCATGAATCATGAATCATGAATCATGAATCATGAAATAAATCATGAATTGAATTATGAATTGAATTATGAATTGAATCATGAATCATGAAATAAATCATGAATCAAATCATGAATTGAAACATGAATCATGAATTGAATCATGAATTATGAATCATGAATTAAATCATGAATCATAAATCGACTCATGAATCATGAATTAAATCATGAATCTTCAATCGAATCATGAATCATGAATTAAATCATGAATCTTGAAATGAATCATGAATCGAATCATAAATCATGAATTGAATCATGGATTGAATCATGAATCATGAATCATGAAATGAATCATGAATTTAATCATGAAATGAATTATGAATCATTAATTGAATCATGAATCATGAATCCTGAATCTTAATTTGAATCATAAATCATGAATCATGAATTGAATCATGAATCATGAACTGAATCATAAATTGAATCATGAATCATGAAATGAATCATGAATCATGAATTGAATCATGAATCATGAATCGAATCATGAATCATGAATCGAATCATGAATCATGAATCATGAATTGAATCATTAAATGAATCATGAATTGAATCATGAATCCAATCATGAATCATGAATTGAATCATATATCATGAATCATGAATCATGAATCCAATCATGAATCATAAATCATGAAATGAATCATGAATTAAATCATGAAATGAATCATGAATCATGAATTGAATCATAAATCATTAATCATGAAATGAATCATGAATTATGAACTAAATTATGAATTGAATCATAAATCATGAATCATGAAACGAATCATAAATCATGAATCAAATCATGAATCATGAATCAAATCATGAATCATGCATCATGAATTGAATCATGAATCATGAATCATGAATAGAATCATGAATCATGAATCGAATCATGAATCAGGAATTAAAGCATTAATCATGAATCATGAATCATGAATCGAATCATGAATCATGAATCATGAATTAAATCATGAATCATGAACTGAATCATAATTTGAATCATGAATCATGATTCATGAATTGAATCATGAATTGAATCATGAATCATGAATCATGAATTGAATTATGAATCATGATTTAAATCATGAATCATTAATTGAATCATGAATCATGAATCGAATCATGAATCATGAATCGAATCATGAATTGAATCATAAATCATGAATCATGAATCATTAATTGAATCATGAATAATGAATCGAATCATGAATCATGAATTGAATCATGAATTGAATCATGAATTGAATTATGAATCATGAATTGAATCATGAATTGAATCATGAATCATGAATCGAATCATGAATCAGGAATTGAATCATGAATTATGAATCATGAATCATGAATCATGAATCGAATCATAAATTATGAATCATGAATTGAATCATGAATCATGAACTGAATCATGAATTGAATCAAGAATCATGAATCATGAAATGAATTATGAATCATGAATTGAATCATGAATCATGCATTGAATCATGAATCATGAATTGAATCATGAATCATGAATCATGAATCGAATCATAAATCATGAATTGAATCATGAATCATGAATCATGAACTGAATCATGAATTATGAATTGAATCATGAATCATGAATCATGAAATGAATCATGACTCATGAAATGAATCATGAATCATGAATTGAATCATGAATCATGAATCGAATCATGAATCATGAATCGAATCATGTATCATGAATTGAATCATGAATCATGAATTGAAACATGAATCATGAATCATGAATTGAATCATGAATCATGAAATAAATCATGAATTGAATCATGAATCATGAAATAAATCATGAATTGAATCATGAATTGAATCATGAATCATGAATTGAATCATGAATCATGAATCATGAAATGAATCATGAATCATGAATTGAATCATGAATCATGAATCGAATCATGAATCATGAATCGAATCATGAATCATGAATTGAATCATGAATCATGAATCATGAATCATGAATCATGAAATAAATCATGAATTGAATTATGAATTGAATTATGAATTGAATCATGAATCATGAAATAAATCATGAATCAAATCATGAATTGAAACATGAATCATGAATTGAATCATGAATTATGAATCATGAATTAAATCATGAATCATAAATCGACTCATGAATCATGAATTAAATCATGAATCTTCAATCGAATCATGAATCATGAATTAAATCATGAATCTTAAAATGAATCATGAATCGAATCATAAATCATGAATTGAATCATGGATTGAATCATGAATCATGAATCATGAAATGAATCATGAATTTAATCATGAAATGAATTATGAATCATTAATTGAATCATGAATCATGAATCCTGAATCTTAATTTGAATCATAAATCATGAATCATGAATTGAATCATGAATCATGAACTGAATCATAAATTGAATCATGAATCATGAAATGAATCATGAATCATGAATTGAATCATGAATCATGAATCGAATCATGAATCATGAATCGAATCATGAATCATGAATCATGAATTGAATCATTAAATGAATCATGAATTGAATCATGAATCATGAATCCAATCATGAATCATGAATTGAATCATATATCATGAATCATGAATCATGAATCCAATCATGAATCATAAATCATGAAATGAATCATGAATTAAATCATGAAATGAATCATGAATCATGAATTGAATCATAAATCATTAATCATGAAATGAATCATGAATTATGAACTAAATTATGAATTGAATCATAAATCATGAATCATGAAACGAATCATAAATCATGAATCAAATCATGAATCATGAATCAAATCATGAATCATGCATCATGAATTGAATCATGAATCATGAATCATGAATAGAATCATGAATCATGAATCGAATCATGAATCAGGAATTAAAGCATTAATCATGAATCATGAATCATGAATCGAATCATGAATCATGAATCATGAATTAAATCATGAATCATGAACTGAATCATAATTTGAATCATGAATCATGATTCATGAAATGAATCATGAATCATGAATTGAATCATGAATTGAATCATAAATCATGAATCGAATCATGAATCATGAATTGAATCATGAATCATGACTTGATGCATGAAATGAATCATGAATTGAATCATGAATCATGAAACGAATCATGAATCGAATCATGAATCATGAATTGAATCATGAATTATGAATCATGAATCATGAATCAAATTATGAATCATGAATCATGAATTGAATCATGAATCATGAATTGAATCATGAATTGTGAATCATGAAATGAATAATGCATTAAATCATGAAATGAATCATGAATCATGAATTGAATCATAAATCATTAATCATGAATTGAATCATGAATCATGAACTAAATCATGAATCAAGAATCATGAATCATGAATCAAGAATCATGAATCATGAATCATGAATTGAATCATAAATCATCAATTGAATCATGAATCATGAATTGAATCATGAATTAAATCATGAATCAAATCATGAATCATGAATCATGAATCATGAATCATGAATCATGAATTGAATCATGAATTAAATCATGAATCAAATCATGAATCATGAATCATGAATTGAATCATGAATCATGAATTGAATCATGAATTGAATCATGAATCGTGAATCATGAATTGAATCGTGAATCATGAATTGAATCATGAATCATGAATTGAATCATGAATTGAATCATGAATCATGAATCATGAATTGAATCATGAATCATGAATCATGAATTGAATCATGAATGATGAATCATGAATTATGAATTGAATCATGAATCATGAAACGAATCATGAATCATGAATTGAATCATGAATTGAATCATAATTTATGAATCGAATCATGAATCATGAATCATCAATTGAATCATGAATCATGAATTATGAATGGAATCATGAATCATGAATGGAATCATGAATCATGAATCGAATCATGAATCATGAATCGAATCATGAATCATGAATTGAATCATGAATTGAATAATGAATCATGAAATGAATCATGAATCGAATCATGAATCATGAATCGAATCATGAATCATGAATTGAATCATGAATCATGAATCATGAATTGAATCATGAATCAAATCATGAATCGTGAATCATGAATTGAATCATGAATCATGAATTGAATCATGAATTGAATCATGAATTGAATCATGAATCGTGAATCATGAATTGAATCATGAATCATGAATTGAATCATGAATTGAATCATGAATCGTGAATCATGAAATAAATCATTAATAATTCATGAAATGAATCATGAATCATGAATTGAATCATAAATTATTAAGCATGAATTGAATCATGAATCATGAACTAAATCAAGAATCATGAATCATGAATCAAATCATGAATCATGAATCATGAATTGAATCATGAATCATGAATCATGAATTGAATCATGAATTAAATCATGAATCATGAATCGAATCATGAATCATGAATTGAATCATATATCATGAATCATGAATCATGAATCCAATCATGAATCATGAATCATGAATTGAATCATGAATCATAATTTGTATCATGAATTGAATCATGAATCATTAATCATGAATTGAATCATGAATCATGAACTAAATCATGAATTGAATCATGAATCATGAATCATGAAACGAATCATGAATCATGAATCAAATCATGAATCAAGAATCATGAATTATGAGTCATGAATCGAATCATGAATCATGAATCATGAATTGAATCATGAATCATGAATGGAATCATGCATCATGAATCGAATCATGAATCATGAATTGAATCATGAATCATGAATCATGAATCATGAATTGAATCATGAATTGAATCATGAATCATGAATCATGAATTGAATTATGAATCATGATTTAAATCATGAATCATTAATTGAATCATGAATCATGAATCGAATCATGAATCATGAATCGAATCATGAATTGAATCATAAATCATGAATCATGAATCATTAATTGAATCATGAATAATGAATCATGAAACGAATCATGAATCAAATCATGAATCATGAATCATGAGTCATGAATCGAATCATAAATCATGAATCATGAATTGAATCTTGAATCATGAATTGAATCATGAATCATGAATCATGAATGGAATCATGAATCATGAATTGAATCATGTATTGAATCATGAATTGAATAATTGAATTATGAATCATGACTTAAATCATGAATCATTAATTGAATCATGAATCATGAATCGAATCATGAATCATGAATCGAATCATGAATTGAATCATGAATTATGAATCATGAAATGAATCATGAATCATTAATCGAATCATGAATCATGAATTGAATCATGAATTGAATCATGAATCATGAATCATGAATTGAATCATGAATCATGATTTAAATCATGAATCATTAATTGAATCATGAATCATGAATCGAATCATGAATTGAATCATGAATTATGAATCATGAAATGAATCATGAATCATTAATCAAATCATGAATCATGAATTGAATCATGAATTGAATCATGAATCGAATCATGAACCATGAATCATGAATTGAATTATGAATCATGAATTGAATCATGAATTGAATCATGAATCATGAATCGAATCATGAATCAGGAATTGAATCATAAATTATGAATCATGAATCATGAATCATGAATCGAATCATAAATCATGAATCATGAATTGAATCATGAATCATGAACTGAATCATGAATTGAATCATGAATCATGAATCATGAAATGAATCATGAATCATGAATTGAATCATAAATCGAATCATGAATCATGAATCGAATCATGAATCATGCATTGAATCATGAATCATGAATTGAATCATGAATCATGAATCGAATCATAAATCATGAATTGAATCATGAATCATGAATTCAATCATGAATTCAATCATGAATCATAAATCATGAAATGAATCATGAATTAAATCATGAAATGAATCATGAATCATGAATTGAATCATAAATCATTAATCATGAATTGAATTATGAATTATGAACTAAATCATGAATTGAATCATAAATCATGAATCATGAATCGAATCATAAATCATGAATCAAATCATGAATCATGAATCAAATCATGAATCATGCATCATGAATTGAATCATGAATCATGAATCATGAATTGAATCATGAATCATGAATCGAATCATGAATCAGGAATTAAATCATGAATCATGAATCGAATCATGAATCATGAATCATGAATTGAATCATGAATCATGAACTGAATCATAATTTGAATCATGAATCATGAATTGAATCATGAATTGAATCATAAATCATGAATCGAATCATGAATCATGAATTGAATCATGAATCATGAAACGAATCATGAATCGAATCATGAATCATGAATTGAATCATGAATTATGAATCATGAATCATGAATCAAATTATGAATCATGAATCATGAATTGAATCATGAATCATGAATTGAATCATGAATTGAATCATGAATTGTGAATCATGAAATGAATCATGCATTAAATTATGAAATGAATCATGAATCATGAATTGAATCATAAATCATTAATCATGAATTGAATCATGAATCATGAACTAAATCATGAATCATGAATTGAATCATGAATCATTAATCATGAATTGAATCATGAATTGAATCATGAAACATGAATTGAATCATAAATCATTAATCATGAATTGAATCATGAATCATGAACTAAATCATGAATCATGAATTGAATCATGAATCATTAATCATGAATTGAATCATGAATCATGAGTCATGAATTATGAATTGAATCATGAATCATGAAACGAATCATGAATCATGAATTGAATCATGATTTATAAATCGAATCATGAATCGAATCATGAATCATGAATTGAATCATGAATCATGAATCGAATCATGAATCATGAATTGAATCATGAATTGAATAATGAATCATGAATGGAATCATGAATCATGAATCAAATCATGAATCATGAATTGAATCATGAATCATGAATTGAATCATGAATCATGAATCATTAATTGAATCATGAATCATGAAATAAATCATGAATTGAATCATGAATTGAATCATGAATCATGAATTAAATCATGAATTGAATCATGAATTGAATCATGAATCATGAATTGAATCATGAATCATGAATTGAATCATGAATCATGAATCATGAATCGAATCATGAATCATGCATTGAATCATGAATCATGAATCATGAATTAAATCATGAATCAAATCATGAATCATGAATCATGAATTGAATCATGAATCATGAATTGAATCATGAATTGAATCATGAATCGTGAATCATGAATTGAATCATGAATCATGAATTGAATCATGAATTGAATCATGAATCATGAACTAAATCATGAATCAATATTCATGTATCATGAATTTAAATCATGAATCATGAATCATGAATTGAATCATGAATCATGAATCATGAATTGAATCATGAATCATGAATCATGAATTGAATCATGAATCATGAATCATGAATTATGAATTGAATCATGAATCATGAATTGAATCATGAATCATGAATCATGAATTGAATCATGAATCATGAATCATGAATTATGAATTGAATCATGAATCATGAAACGAATCATGAATTGAATCATGAATTGAATCATAATTTATGAATCGAATCATGAATCATGAATCATGAATTGAATCATGAATCATGAATTATGAATGGAATCATGAATCATGAATCGAATCATGAATCAGGAATTAAAGCATGAATCATGAATCATGAATCATGAATCATGAATCGAATCATGAATCATGAATCATGAATTAAATCATGAATCATGAACTGAATCATAATTTGAATCATGAATCATGAATCATGAAATGAATCATGAATCATGAACTGAATCATGAATTGAATCATAAATCATGAATCGAATCATGAATCATGAATTGAATCATGAATCATGACTTGATGATGCATGAAATGAATCATGAATTGAATCATGAATCATGAAACGAATCATGAATCGAATCATGAATCATGAATTGAATCATGAATTATGAATCATGAATCATGAATCAAATTATGAATCATGAATCATGAATTGAATCATGAATCATGAATTGAATCATGAATTGTGAATCATGAAATGAATCATGCATTAAATCATGAAATGAATCATGAATCATGAATTGAATCATAAATCATTAATCATGAATTGAATCATGAATCATGAACTAAATCATGAATCAAGAATCATGAATCATGAATCAAGAATCATGAATCATGAATCATGAATTGAATCATAAATCATTAATTGAATCATGAATCATGAATTGAATCATGAATTAAATCATGAATCAAATCATGAATCATGAATCATGAATTGAATCATGAATCATGAATTGAATCATGAATTAAATCATGAATCGTGAATCATGAATTGAATCATGAATCATGAATTGAATCATGCATTGAATCATGAATCATGAACTAAATCATGAATCAAGATTCATGAATCATGAATTTAAATCATGAATCATGAATCATGAATTGAATCATGAATCATGAATCATGAATTGAATCATGAATCATGAATCATGAATTGAATCATGAATGATGAATCATGAATTATGAATTGAATCATGAATCATGAAACGAATCATGAATCATGAATTGAATCATGAATTGAATCATAATTTATGAATCGAATCATGAATCATGAATCATCAATTGAATCATGAATCATGAATTATGAATGGAATCATGAATCATGAATGGAATCATGAATCATGAATTGAATCATGAATTGAATAATGAATCATGAAATGAATCATGAATCGAATCATGAATCATGAATCGAATCATGAATCATGAATCGAATTATGAATCATGAATCGAATCATGAATCATGAATCATGAATCGAATCATGAATTGAATCATGAATCATGAATCATGAATTGAATCATGAATCAAATCATGAATCGTGAATCATGAATTGAATCATGAATCATGAATTGAATCATGAATTGAATCATGAATTGAATCATGAATCGTGAATCATGAATTGAATCATGAATCATGAATTGAATCATGAATTGAATCATGAATCGTGAATCATGAAATAAATCATTAATAATTCATGAAATGAATCATGAATCATGAATTGAATCATAAATCATTAAGCATGAATTGAATCATGAATCATGAGCTAAATCATGAATCATGAATCATGAATCAAATCATGAATCATGAATCATGAATTGAATCATGAATCATGAATCATGAATTGAATCATTAAATGAATCATGAATTAAATCATGAATCATGAATCGAATCATGAATCATGAATTGAATCATATATCATGAATCATGAATCATGAATCCAATCATGAATCATGAATCATGAATTGAATCATAAATCATAATTTGAATCATGAATTGAATCATGAATCATTAATCATGAATTGAATCATGAATCATGAACTAAATCATGAATTGAATCATGAATCATGAATCATGAAACGAATCATGAATCATGAATCAAATCATGAATCAAGAATCATGAATCATGAGTCATGAATCGAATCATGAATCATGAATCATGAATTGAATCATGAATCATGAATCATGAATGGAATCATGCATCATGAATCGAATCATGAATCATGAATTGAATCATGAATCATGAATTGAATCATGAATTGAATCATGAATCATGAATCGAATCATGAATCATGAATCGAATCATGAATTGAATCATGAATCATGAATCATGAATCATGAATCGAATCATGAATCATGAATCGAATCATGAATCATGAATCGAATCATGAATTGAATCATGAATTGAATTATGAATCATGAATTGAATCATGAATTGAATCATGAATCATGAATCGAATCATGAATCAGGAATTGAATCATGAATTATGAATCATGAATCATAAATCATGAATCGAATCATAAATTATGAATCATGAATTGAATCATGAATCATGAACTGAATCATGAATTGAATCATGAATCATGAATCATGAAATGAATCATGAATCAAGAATTGAATCATGAATCGAATCATGAATCATGAATCGAATCATGAATCATGCATTGAATCATGAATCATGAATTGAATCATGAATCATGAATCATGAATCGAATCATGAGTCATGAATCATGAATTGAATCATGAATCATGAATCATGAATTGAATCATTAAATGAATCATGAATTAAATCATGAATCATGAATCGAATCATGAATCATGAATTGAATCATATATCATGAATCATGAATCATGAATCCAATCATGAATCATGAATCATGAATTGAATCATGAATCATAATTTGAATCATGAATTGAATCATGAATCATTAATCATGAATTGAATCATGAATCATGAACTAAATCATGAATTGAATCATGAATCATGAATCATGAAACGAATCATGAATCATGAATCAAATCATGAATCAAGAATCATGAATCATGAGTCATGAATCGAATCATGAATCAAGAATCATGAATTGAATCATGAATCATGAATCATGAATGGAATCATGCATCATGAATCGAATCATGAATCATGAATTGAATCATGAATCATGAATCATGAATCATGAATTGAATCATGAATTGAATCATGAATCATGAATCATTAATTGAATCATGAATCATGAATCGAATCATGAATCATGAATCGAATCATGAATTGAATCATGAATCATGAATCATGAATCATTAATTGAATCATGAATCATGAATCGAATCATGAATCATGAATCGAATCATGAATTGAATCATGAATTGAATTATGAATCATGAATTGAATCATGAATTGAATCATGAATCATGAATCGAATCATGAATCAGGAATTGAATCATGAATTATGAATCATGAATTGAATCATGAATCATGAACTGAATCATGAATTGAATCATGAATCATGAATCATGAAATGAATCATGAATCATGAATTGAATCATGAATCGAATCATGAATCATGAATCGAATCATGAATCATGCATTGAATCATGAATCATGAATTGAATCATGAATCATGAATCATGAATCGAATCATAAATCATAAATTGAATCATGAATTGAATCATGAATCATGAATCATGAAATGAATCATGAATCATGAATCATGAAATGAATCATGAATCATGAAATGAATCATGAATCATGAATTGAATCATGAATCATGAATCATGAAATGAATCATGAATCGAATCATGAATCATGAATTGAATCATGAATCATGAATTGAAACATGAATCATGAATCATGAATTGAATCATGAATCATGAAATAAATCATGAATTGAATCATGAATTGAATCATGAATCATGAAATAAATCATGAATTGAATCATGAATTAAATCATGAATCATGAATTGAATCATGAATCATGAATCATGAAATGAATCATGAATCATGAATTGAATCATGAATCATGAATCGAATCATGAATCATGAATCGAATCATGAATCATGAATTGAATCATGAATCATGAATCATGAATCATGAATCATGAAATAAATCATGAATTGAATTATGAATTGAATCATGAATCATGAAATAAATCATGAATCGAATCATGAATTGAATCATGAATCATGAATTGAATCATGAATTATGAATCATGAATTAAATCATGAATCATAAATCGACTCATGAATCATGAATTAAATCATGAATCTTCAATCGAATCATGAATCATGAATTAAATCATGAATCTTGAAATGAATCATGAATCGAATCATAAATCATGAATTGAATCATGGATTGAATCATGAATCATGAATCATGAAATGAATCATGAATTTAATCATGAAATGAATTATGAATCATTAATTGAATCATGAATCATGAATCCTGAATCTTAATTTGAATCATAAATCATGAATCATGAATTGAATCATGAATCATGAACTGAATCATAAATTGAATCATGAATCATGAAATGAATCATGAATCATGAATTGAATCATGAATCATGAAATGAATCATGAATCGAATCATGAATCATGAATCAAATCATGAATCAAGAATCATGAATCATGAGTCATGAATCGAATCATGAATCATGAATCATGAATTGAATCATGAATCATGAATCATGAATGGAATCATGAATCATTAATCGAATCATGAATTGAATCATGAATTGAATTATGAATCATGAAATAAATCATGAATCATGAATTGAATCATGAATCATGAATTGAATCATGAATCATGAATCATGAATTGAATCATGAATTGAATCATGAATCATGAATGATGAATTGAATTATGAATTATGACTTAAATCATGAATCATTAATTGAATCATGAATCATGAATCGAATCATGAATCATGAATCGAATCATGAATTGAATCATGAATTATGAATCATGAAATGAATCATGAATCATTAATCGAATCATGAATCATGAATTGAATCATGAATTGAATCATGAATCATGAATCATGAATCATGAATTGAATCATATGAATCATTAATTGAATCATGAATCATGAATCGAATCATGAATTGAATCATGAATTATGAATCATGAAATGAATCATGAACCATTAATCAAATCATGAATCATGAATTGAATCATGAATCGAATCATAAACCATGAATCATGAATTGAATTATGAATCATGAATTGAATCATGACTTGAATCATGAATCATGAATCGAATCATGAATCAGGAATTGAATCATAAATCATGAATCAAATCATAAATCATGAATCATGAATTGAATCATGAATCATGAACTGAATCATGAATTGAATCATGAATCATGAATCATGAAATGAATCATGAATCATGAATTATGAATTGAATCATGAATCGAATCATGAATCATGAATCGAATCATGAATCATGCATTGAATCATGAATCATGAATTGAATCATGAATCATGAATCGAATCATAAATCATGAATTGAATCATGAATCATGAATTCAATCATGAATTCAATCATGAATCATAAATCATGAAATGAATCATGAATTAAATCATGAAATGAATCATGAATTATGAATTGAATCATAAATCATTAATCATGAATTGAATTATGAATTATGAACTAAATCATGAATTGAATCATAAATCATGAATCATGAAACGAATCATAAATCATGAATCAAATCATGAATCATGAATCAAATCATGAATCATGCATCATGAATTGAATCATGAATCATGAATCATGAATTGAATCGTGAATCATGAATCGAATCATGAATCAGGAATTAAATCATGAATCATGAATCATGAATCATGAATCGAATCATGAATCATGAATCATGAATTGAATCATGAATCATGAACTGAATCATAATTTGAATCATGAATCATGAATCATGAATTGAATCATGAATTGAATTATAAATCATGAATCGAATCATGAATCATGAATTGAATCATGAATCATGACTTGATGATGCATGAAATGAATCATGAATTGAATCATGAATCATGAAACGAATCATGAATCGAATCATGAATCATGAATCATGAATTGAATCATGAATCATGAACTGAATCATAATTTGAATCATGAATCATGAATCATGAATTGAATCATGAATTGAATTATAAATCATGAATCGAATCATGAATCATGAATTGAATCATGAATCATGACTTGATGATGCATGAAATGAATCATGAATTATGAATCATGAATCATGAATCAAATTATGAATCATGAATCATAAATTGAATCATGAATCATGAACTAAATCATGAATCATGAATTGAATCATGAATCATTAATCATGAATTGAATCATGAATCATTAATCATGAATTGAATCATGAATCATGAACTAAATCATGAATCATGAATTGAATCATGAATCATTAATCATGAATTGAATCATGAATCATGAGTCATGAATTATGAATTGAATCATGAATCATGAAACGAATCATGAATCATGAATTGAATCATGAATTGAATCATGATTTATAAATCGAATCATGAATCATGAATCGAATCATGAATCATGAATTGAATCATGAATCATAAATCGAATCATGAATCATGAATCGAATCATGAATCATGAATCAAATCATGAATCATGAATTGAATCATGAATTGAATAATGAATCATGAATTGAATAATGAATCATGAATGGAATCATGAATCATGAATCAAATCATGAATCATGAAACATGAAATGAATCATGAATCATGAATTGAATCATGAATTGAATCATGAATTGTGAATCATGAAATGAATCATGCATTAAATCATGAAATGAATCATGAATCATGAATTGAATCATAAATCATTAATCATGAATTGAATCATGAATCATGAACTAAATCATGAATCATGAATTGAATCATGAATCATTAATCATGAATTGAATCATGAATTATGAATCATTAATTGAATCATGAATCATGAAATAAATCATGAATTGAATCATGAATTGAATCATGAATTATGAATTAAATCATGAATTGAATCATGAATTGAATCATGAATCATGAATTGAATCATGAATCATGAATTGAATCATGAATCATGAATCATGAATCGAATCATGAATCATGCATTGAATCATGAATCATGAATCATGAATTAAATCATGAATCAAATCATGAATCATGAATCATGAATTGAATCATGAATCATGAATTGAATCATGAATTGAATCATGAATCGTGAATCATGAATTGAATCATGAATTGAATCATGAATCATGAACTTAATCATGAATCAAGATTCATGTATCATGAATTTAAATCATGAATCATGAATCATGAATTGAATCATGAATCATGAATCATGAATTGAATCATGAATCATGAATCATGAATTGAATCATGAATCATGAATTATGAATTGAATCATGAATCATGAAACGAATCATGAATTGAATCATGAATTATGAATTGAATCATGAATCATGAATCATGAATTGAATCATGAATTATGAATTATGAATGGAATCATGAATCATGTATCGAATCATGAATCATGAATCGAATCATGAATCATGAATCGAATCATGAATCATGAATTGAATCATGAATTGAATAATGAATCATGAAATGAATCATGAATCGAATCATGAATCATGAATCGAATCATGAATCATGAATTGAATTATGAATCATGAATCGAATCATGAATTATGAATTGAATCATGAATCATGAATCATGAATTGAATCATAAATCAAATCATGAATCGTGAATCATGAATTGAATCATGAATCATGAATTGAATCATGAATTGAATCATGAATTGAATCATGAATCGTGAATCATGAATTGAATCATGAATTGAATAATGAATCATGAATGGAATCATGAATCATGAATCAAATCATGAATCATGAAACATGAAATGAATCATGAATCATGAATTGAATCATGAATTGAATCATGAATTGTGAATCATGAAATGAATCATGCATTAAATCATGAAATGAATCATGAATCATGAATTGAATCATAAATCATTAATCATGAATTGAATCATGAATCATGAACTAAATCATGAATCATGAATTGAATCATGAATCATTAATCATGAATTGAATCATAAATCATGAATCATTAATTGAATCATGAATCATGAAATAAATCATGAATTGAATCATGAATCATGAATTAAATCATGAATTGAATCATGAATTGAATCATGAATTGAATCATGAATCATGAATTGAATCATGAATCATGAATTGAATCATGAATCATGAATCATGAATCGAATCATGAATCATGCATTGAATCATGAATCATGAATCATGAATTAAATCATGAATCAAATCATGAATTATGAATTGAATCATGAATGATGAATTGAATCATGAATTGAATCATGAATCGTGAATCATGAATTGAATCATGAATCATGAATTGAATCATGAATTGAATCATGAATCATGAACTAAATCATGAATCAAGATTCATGTATCATGAATTTAAATCATGAATCATGAATCATGAATTGAATCATGAATCATGAATCATGAATTGAATCATGTATCATGAATCATGAATTGAATCATGAATCATGAATCATGAATTATGAATTGAATCATGAATCATGAAATGAATCATGAATTGAATCATGAATTGAATCATAATTTATGAATCGAATCATGAATCATGAATCATGAATTGAATCATGAATCATGAATTATGAATGGAATCATGAATCATGTATCGAATCATGAATCATGAATCGAATCATGAATCATGAATCGAATCATGAATCATGAATTGAATCATGAATTGAATAATGAATCATGAAATGAATCATGAATCGAATCATGAATCATGAATCGAATCATGAATCATGAATTGAATTATGAATCATGAATCGAATCATGAATTATGAATTGAATCATGAATCATGAATCATGAATTGAATCATGAATCAAATCATGAATCGTGAATCATGAATCGAATCATGAATCATAAATTGAATCATGAATTAAATCATGAATCATGAATCATGAAATGAATCATGAATCATAAATCGAATCATGAATTATGAATCTAATCATGAATCATGAATTGAATCATGAATCATGAATTATTAATCTAATCATGAATCATGAATCATGAATTGAATCATGAATCATGAATCATGAATCATGAATCATAAATCATGAATCATGAATCGAATCATGAATCAAATCATGAATCATGAATCAAATCATGAATCAAGAATCATGTATTGAATCATGAATCATGAACTGAATCATAATTTGACTCATGAATCATGAATCAAATCATGAATCATGAATTGAATCATGAATCATGAATTGAATCATGAATTAAATCATGAATCGTGAATCATGAAATGAATCATGAATTAAATCATGAAATGAATCATGAATCATGAATTAAATCATAAATCATTATTAATGAATTGAATCATGAATCATGAACTAAATCATGAATCAAGAATCATGAATCATGAATCAAATCATGAATCATGACTTGAATCTTGAATCATGAATCAAGAATTGAATCATGAATCATGAGTCATGAATTATGAATTGAATCATGAATCATGAAACGAATCATGAATCATGAATTGAATCATGAATTTAACCATGATTTATGAATCGAATCAAGAATCATGAATCGAATCATGAATCATGAATCATGAATTGAATCATGAATCATGAATCATGAATGGAATCATGAATCATGAATCGAATCATGAATCGAATCATGAATCATGAATTGAATCATGAATTGAATCATGAATCATGAATCATGAATTGAATCATGAATCATAAATCATGAATTGAATCATGAATCATGAAAAAAATCATGAATTGAATCATGAATTGAATCATGAATCATGAAATAAATTATGAATTGAATCATGAATTAAATCATGAATCATGAATTGAATCATGATTCATGAATTGAATCATGAAATAAATCATGAATTGAATCATGAATTGAATCATGAATCATGAATTGAATCATGAATCATGAATCATGAATTGAATCATGAATCATGAATCATGAATCATGAATTGAATCATGAATCATGGATTGAATCATGAATCATGAATCATGAATTAAATCATGAATCAAATCATGAATCATGAATCATGAATTGAATCATGAATCATGAATCATGAATTATGAATTGAATCATGAATCATGAAACGAATCATGAATCATGAATTGAATCATGAATTGAATCATAATTTATGAATCGAATCATGAATCATGAATCGAATCATGAATCATGAATCATGAATTGAATCATGAATCATGAATCATGAATCAAATCATGAATCATGAATTGAATCATGAATCATGAATCATGAATCATGAATCATGAATTAAATCATGAATCAAGAGTCATGAATTATGAATTGAATCATGAATCATGAAACGAATCATGAATCATGAATTGAATCATGAATTTAATCATGATTTATGAATCGAATCATGAATCATGAATCGAATCATGAATCATGAATCATGAATTGAATCATGAATCATGAATCATGAATGGAATCATGAATCATGAATGGAATCATGAATCATGAATCGAATCATGAATCATGAATTGAATCATGAATTGAATAATTAATCATGAAATGAATCATGAATCATGAATTGAATCATGACTCATGAATTGAATCATGAATCATGAATCGAATCATGAATCATAATTTGAATCATGAATCATGAATTGAATCATTAATCATGAATCATGAAATAAATCATGAATTGAATCATGAATTGAATCATGAATCATGAAATAAATCATGAATTGAATCATGAATCATGAATTGAATCATGCATCATGAATTGAATCATGAATCATGAATTAAATCATGAATTGAATCATGAATCATGAATTAAATCATTAAATCAAATCATGAATCATGAATTGAATCATCAATCATAAATTGAATCATGAATTGAATCATGAGTCGTGAATCATGAATTGAATCATAAATCATGAATTGAATCATGAATTGAATCATGAATCATGAACTAAATCATGAATCATGAAACGAATCATGAATCATGAATTGAATCATGAATTGAATCATAATTTATGAATTGAATCATGAATCATGAATCGAATCATGAATCATGAATCATGAATTGAATCATGAATCATGAATTATGAATGGAATCATGAATCATGAATCGAATCATGAATCATGAATCGAATCATGAATCATGAATCGAATCATGAATCATGAATTGAATCATGAATCATGAATCGAATCATGAATTGAATCATGAATCATGAATCATGAAATGAATCATGAATCATGAATCGAATCATGAATTATGAATCTAATCATGATTAATGAATTGAATCATGAATCATGAATTATGAATCTAATCATGAATCATGAATCATGAATTGAAACATGAATCATGAATCATGAATCATAAATCATAATTCATGAATCGAATCATGAATCATTAATCATGATTTGAATCATAAATCATGAATCGAATCATGAATCAAGAATTGAATCATGAATCGTGAATCATGAATTGAATCATGAATCATGAATTGAATCATGAATTGAATCATGAATCATGAACTAAATCATGAATCATGAATCATGAATCAAATCATTAATCATGAATCATGAATTGAATCATGAATCATGAATCATGAATTGAATCATGAATCATGAATCATGAATCGAATCATGAATCATAAATTGAATCATGAATTAAATCATGAATCATGAATCATGAAATGAATCATGAATCATGAATCCAATCATGAATTATGAATCTAATCATGAATCATGAATTGAATCATGAATCATGAATTATGAATCTAATCATGAATCATGAATCATGAATTGAATCATGAATCATGAATCATGAATCATAAATCATGAATCATGAATCGAATCATGAATCAAATCATGAATCATGAATCAAATCATGAATCAAGAATCATGTATTGAATCATGAATCATGAACTGAATCATAATTTGAATCATGAATCATGAAATAAATCATGAATAATGAAATGAATCATTAAACGAATCATAAATCATAAATCGAATCATGAATCATGAATTGAATCATAAATCATGACTTGATGATGCATGAAATGAATCATGAATCGAATCATGAATCATGAATCGAATCATGAATCATGAATCGAATCATGATTAATGAATTGAATCATGAATTATGAATCATGAATCATGAATCATGAATCAAATCATGAATCATGAATCATGAATTGAATCATGAATCATGAATTGAATCATGAATTAAATCATGAATCGTGAATCATGAAATGAATCATGAATTAAATCATGAAATGAATCATGAATCATGAATTAAATCATAAATCATTATTAATGAATTGAATCATGAATCATGAACTAAATCATGAATCATGAATCATGAATCAAATCATGAATCATGACTTGAATCATGAATCATGAATCAAGAATTGAATCATGAATCATGAGTCATGAATTATGAATTGAATCATGAATCATGAAACGAATCATGAATCATGAATTGAATCATGAATTTAATCATGATTTATGAATCGAATCAAGAATCATGAATCGAATCATGAATCATGAATCATGAATTGAATCATGAATCATGAATCATGAATGGAATCATGAATCATGAATCGAATCATGAATCGAATCATGAATCATGAATTGAATCATGAATTGAATCATGAATCATGAATCATGAATTGAATCATGAATCATGAATCATGAATTGAATCATGAATCATGAATTGAATCATGAATCATGAAATAAATCATGAATTGAATCATGAATTAAATCATGAATCATATATTGAATCATGATTCATGAATTGAATCATGAAATAAATCATGAATTGAATCATGAATTGAATCATGAATCATGAATTGAATCATGAATCATGAATCATGAATTGAATCATGAATCATGAATCATGAATTGAATCATGAATCATGGATTGAATCATGAATCATGAATCATGAATTAAATCATGAATCAAATCATGAATCATGAATCATGAATTGAATCATGAATCATGAATCATGAATTGAATCATGAATTTAATCATGATTTATGAATCGAATCATGAATCATGAATCGAATCATGAATCATGAATCATGAATTGAATCATGAATCATGAATCATGAATGGAATCATGAATCATGAATGGAATCATGAATCATGAATGGAATCATGAATCATGAATTGAATCATGAATTGAATAATTAATCATGAAATGAATCATGAATCATGAATTGAATCATGAATCATGAATTGAATCATTAATCATGAATCATGAAATAAATCATGAATTGAATCATGAATTGAATCATGAATCATGAAATAAATCATGAATTGAATCATGAATCATGAATTGAATCATGCATCATGAATTGAATCATGAATCATGAATTAAATCATGAATTGAATCATAAATCATGAATTAAATCATTAAATCAAATCATGAATCATGAATTGAATCATCAATCATAAATTGAATCATGAATTGAATCATGAGTCGTGAATCATGAATTGAATCATAAATCATGAATTGAATCATGAATTGAATCATGAATCATGAACTAAATCATGAATCATGAAACGAATCATGAATCATGAATTGAATCATGAATTGAATCATAATTTATGAATCGAATCATGAATCAAGAATCGAATCATGAATCATGAATCATGAATTGAATCATGAATCATGAATTATGAATGGAATCATGAATCATGAATCGAATCATGAATCATGAATCGAATCATGAATCATGAATCGAATCATGAATCATGAATTGAATCATGAATCATGAATCGAATCATGAATTGAATCATGAATCATGAATCATGAAATGAATCATGAATCATGAATCGAATCATGAATTATGAATCTAATCATGAATCAAGAATTGAATCATGAATCATGAATTATGAATCTAATCATGAATCATGAATCATGAATTGAAACATGAATCATGAATCATGAATCATAAATCATAATTCATGAATCGAATCATGAAACATTAATCATGATTTGAATCATAAATCATGAATCGAATCATGAATCAAGAATTGAATCATGAATCGTGAATCATGAATGGAATCATGAATCATGAATTGAATCATGAATTGAATCATGAATCATGAACTAAATCATGAATCATGAATCATGAATCAAATCATTAATCATGAATCATGAAATGAATCATGAATCATGAATCATGAATTGAATCATGAATCATGAATCATGAATTGAATCATGAATCATAAATTGAATCATGAATTAAATCATGAATCATGAATCATGAAATGAATCATGAATCGAATCATGAATTATGAATCTAATCATGAATCATGAATTGAATCATGAATCATGAATTATGAATCAAATCATGAATCATGAATCATGAATTGAATCATGAATCATGAATCATGAATCATAAATCATGAATCATGAATCGAATCATGAATCAAATCATGAATCATGAATCAAATCATGAATCAAGAATCATGTATTGAATCATGAATCATGAACTGAATCATAATTTGAATCATGAATCATGAAATAAATCATGAATAATGAAATGAATCATTAAACGAATCATAAATCATAAATCGAATCATGAATCATGAATTGAATCATAAATCATGACTTGATGATGCATGAAATGAATCATGAATCGAATCATGAATCATGAATCGAATCATGAATCATGAATCGAATCATGATTAATGAATTGATTCATGAATTATGAATCATGAATCATGAATCATGAATCAAATCATGAATCATGAATCATGAATTGAATCATGAATCATGAATTGAATCATGAATTAAATCATGAATCGTGAATCATGAAATGAATCATGAATTAAATCATGAAATGAATCATGAATCATGAATTAAATCATAAATCATTATTAATGAATTGAATCATGAATCATGAACTAAATCATGAATCAAAAATCATGAATCATGAATAAAATCATGAATCATGACTTGAATCATGAATCATGAATCAAGAATTGAATCATGAATCATGAGTCATGAATTATGAATTGAATCATGAATCATGAAACGAATCATGAATCATGAATTGAATCATGAATTTAATCATGATTTATGAATCGAATCAAGAATCATGAATCGAATCATGAATCATGAATCATGAATTGAATCATGAATCATGAATCATGAATGGAATCATGAATCATGAATGGAATCATGAATCGAATCATGAATCATGAATTGAATCATGAATTGAATCATGAATCATGAATCATGAATTGAATCATGAATCATGAATCATGAATGGAATCATGAATCATGAATGGAATCATGAATCATGAATCGAATCATGAATCATGAATTGAATCATGAATTGAATAATTAATCATGAAATGAATCATGAATCATGAATTGAATCATGACTCATGAATTGAATCATGAATCATGAATCGAATCATGAATCATAATTTGAATCATGAATCATGAATTGAATCATTAATCATGAATCATGAAATAAATCATGAATTGAATCATGAATTGAATCATGAATCATGAAATAAATCATGAATTGAATCATGAATCATGAATTGAATCATGCATCATGAATTGAATCATGAATCATGAATTAAATCATGAATTGAATCATAAATCATGAATTAAATCATTAAATCAAATCATGAATCATGAATTGAATCATCAATCATAAATTGAATCATGAATTGAATCATGAGTCGTGAATCATGATTTGAATCATAAATCATGAATTGAATCATGAATTGAATCATGAATCATGAACTAAATCATGAATCATGAAACGAATCATGAATCATAAATTGAATCATGAATTGAATCATAATTTATGAATCGAATCATGAATCATGAATCGAATCATGAATCATGAATCATGAATTGAATCATGAATCATGAATTATGAATGGAATCATGAATCATGAATGGAATCATGAATCATGAATCGAATCATGAATCATGAATCGAATCATGAATCATGAATTGAATCATGAATCATGAATCGAATCATGAATTGAATCATGAATCATGAATCATGAAATGAATCATGAATCATGAATCGAATCATGAATTATGAATCTAATCATGAATCAAGAATTGAATCATGAATCATGAATTATGAATCTAATCATGAATCATGAATCATGAATTGAAACATGAATCATGAATCATGAATCATAAATCATAATTCATGAATCGAATCATGAATCATTAATCATGATTTGAATCATAAATCATGAATCGAATCATGAATCAAGAATTGAATCATGAATCGTGAATCATGAATGGAATCATGAATCATGAATTGAATCATGAATTGAATCATGAATCATGAACTAAATCATGAATCATGAATCATGAATCAAATCATTAATCATGAATCATGAAATGAATCATGAATCATGAATCATGAATTGAATCATGAATCATGAATCATGAATCGAATCATGAATCATAAATTGAATCATGAATTAAATCATGAATCATGAATCATGAAATGAATCATGAATCGAATCATGAATTATGAATCTAATCATGAATCATGAATTGAATCATGAATCATGAATTATGAATCAAATCATGAATCATGAATCATGAATTGAATCATGAATCATGAATCATGAATCATAAATCATGAATCATGAATCGAATCATGAATCAAATCATGAATCATGAATCAAATCATGAATCAAGAATCATGTATTGAATCATGAATCATGAACTGAATCATAATTTGAATCATGAATCATGAAATAAATCATGAATAATGAAATGAATCATTAAACGAATCATAAATCATAAATCGAATCATGAATCATGAATTGAATCATAAATCATGACTTGATGATGCATGAAATGAATCATGAATCGAATCATGAATCATGAATCGAATCATGAATCATGAATCGAATCATGATTAATGAATTGAATCATGAATTATGAATCATGAATCATGAATCATGAATCAAATCATGAATCATGAATCATGAATTGAATCATGAATCATGAATTGAATCATGAATTAAATCATGAATCGTGAATCATGAAATGAATCATGAATTAAATCATGAAATGAATCATGAATCATGAATTAAATCATAAATCATTATTAATGAATTGAATCATGAATCATGAACTAAATCATGAATCAAAAATCATGAATCATGAATAAAATCATGAATCATGACTTGAATCATGAATCATGAATCAAGAATTGAATCATGAATCATGAGTCATGAATTATGAATTGAATCATGAATCATGAAACGAATCATGAATCATGAATTGAATCATGAATTTAATCATGATTTATGAATCGAATCAAGAATCATGAATCGAATCATGAATCATGAATCATGAATTGAATCATGAATCATGAATCATGAATGGAATCATGAATCATGAATCGAATCATGAATCGAATCATGAATCATGAATTGAATCATGAATTGAATCATGAATCATGAATCATGAATTGAATCATGAATCATGAATCATGAATTGAATCATGAATCATGAAATAAATCATGAATTGAATCATGAATTAAATCATGAATCATGAATTGAATCATGATTCATGAATTGAATCATGAAATAAATCATGAATTGAATCATGAATTGAATCATGAATCATGAATTGAATCATGAATCATGAATCATGAATTGAATCATGAATCATGAATTGAATCATGAATCATGGATTGAATCATGAATCATGAATCATGAATTAAATCATGAATCAAATCATGAATCATGAATCATGAATTGAATCATGAATCATGAATCATGAATTGAATCATGAATCATGAATCATGAATTATGAATTGAATCATGAATCATGAAACGAATCATGAATCATGAATTGAATCATGAATTGAATCATAATTTATGAATCGAATCATGAATCATGAATCGAATCATGAATCATGAATCATGAATTGAATCATGAATCATGAATTATGAATGGAATCATGAATCATGAATCGAATCATGAATCATGAATTGAATCATGAATCATGAATCGAATCATGAATCATGAATTGAATCATGAATCATGAATCGAATCATGAATTGAATCATGAATCATGAATCATGAAATGAATCATGAATCATGAATCGAATCATGAATTATGAATCTAATCATGAATCATGAATTGAATCATGAATTATGAATCTAATCATGAATCATGAATTGAAACATGAATCATGAATCATGAATCATAAATCATAATTCATGAATCGAATCATGAATCATTAATCATGATTTGAATCATAAATCATGAATCGAATCATGAATCAAGAATTAAATCATGAATCGTGAATCATGAATTAAATCATGAATCATGAATTGAATCATGAATTGAATCATGAATCATGAACTAAATCATGAATTGAATCATGAATCATGAACTAAATCATGAATCAAGAATCATGAATCATGAATCAAATCATTAATCATGAATCATGAATTGAATCATGAATCATGAATCATGAATTGAATCATGAATCATGAATCATGAATCGAATCATGAATCATAAATTGAATCATGAATCAAGAATTGAATCATGAATCGTGAATCATGAATTGAATCATGAATCATGAATTGAATCATGAATTGAATCATGAATCATGAATTGAATCATGAATTGAATCATGAATCATGAACTAAATCATGAATCAAGAATCATGAATCATTAATCAAATCATTAATCATGAATCATGAATTGAATCATGAATCATGAATCATGAATTGAATCATGAATCATGAATCATGAATTGAATCATGAATCATAAATTGAATCATGAATTAAATCATGAATCATGAATCATGAAATGAATCATGAATCATGAATCGAATCATGAATTATGAATCTAATCATGAATCATGAATTGAATCATGAATCATGAATTATGAATTTAATAATGAATCATGAATCATGAATTGAATCATGAATCATGAATCATGAATCATAAATCATGAATCATGAATCGAATCATGAATCATGAATCGAATCATGAATCATGAATCATGAATTGAATCATAAATCATGAATCAAATCATGAATCAGGAATTAAATCATGAATCATGAATCATGAATCATGAATCATGAATCAAATCATAAATCATGAATCATGAATTGAATCATGAATCATGAACTGAATCATAATTTGAATCATGAATCATGAATCATGAAATGAATCATGAATCATGAAATGAATCATGAATCGAATCATAAATCATAAATCGAATCATGAATCATGAATTAAATCATGAATCATGACTTGATGCATGAAATGAATCATGAATTGAATCATGAATCATGAATCGAATCATGAATCATGAATCGAATCATGAATCATGAATCGAATGATGAATCATGAATCGAATCATGAACTATGAATCATGAATCATGAATCATGAATCAAATCATGAATCATGAATCATGAATTGAATCATGAATCATGAATTGAATCATGAATTGAATCATGAATCGTGAATCATGAAATGAATCATGAATTAAATCATGAAATGAATCATGAATCATGAATTGAATCATAAATCATTAATCATGAATTGAAACATGAATCATGAACTAAATCATGAATCAAGAATCATAAATCATGAATCAAATCATGAATCAGGAATTAAATCATGAATCATGAATCATGAATCATGAATCATGAATTGAATCGTGAATCATGAACTGAATCATAATTTGAATCATGAATCATGAAATGAATCATGAATCATGAATCGAATCATGAATTATGAATCATGAATCATGAATCATGAATCAAATCATGAATCATGAATCATGAATTGAATCATGAATCATGAATTGAATCATGAATCATGAATTGAATTATGAATTGAATCATGAATCGTGAATCATGAAATGAATCATGAATTAAATCATGAAATGAATCATGAATCATGAATTGAATCATAAATCAATAATCATGAATTGAATCATGAATCATGAACTAAATCATGAATCAAGAATCATGAATCATGAATCAAATCATGAATCATGAATTGAATCATGAATCATGAACTAAATCATGAATCAAGAATCATGAATCATGAATTAAATCATGAATCATGAATTGAATCATGAATCATGAATCATGAATCATGAATCATGAATTGAATCATGAATCATGAGTCATGAATCATGAATTGAATCATGAATTTAATCATAATTTATGAATCGAATCATGAATCATGAATCATGAATCATGAATGGAATCATGAATCATGAATGGAATCATGAATCATGAATTGAATCATGAATCATGAATTGAATCATGAATTGAATAATGAATCATGAAATGAATCATGAATCATGAATTGAATCATGACTCTTGAATCGAATCATGAATCATGAATCGAATCATGAATCATAATTTGAATCATGAATCATGAATTGAATCATGAATCAAGAATCATGAATTGAATCATGAATCATGAAATAAATCATGAATTGAATCATGAATCATGAAATAAATCATGAATTGAATCATGAATTGAATCATGAATCATGAATTGAATCATGCATCATGAATTGAATCATGAATCATGAATTGAATCATGAATCATGAATCATGAATTGAATCATGTATCATGAATTGAATCATGAATCATGAATTAAATCATGAATCAAATCATGAATCATGAATTGAATCATCAATCATAAATTGAATCATGAATTGAATCATGAATCGTGAATCATGAATTGAATCATAAATCATGAATTGAATCATGAATTGAATCATGAATCATGAACTAAATCATGAATCAAGAATCATGAATCATCAATCAAATCATGAATCATGAATCATGAATTGAATCATGAATCATGAATCATGAATTGAATCATGAATCATGAATTGAATCATGAATCGTAAATCATGAAATGAATCATGAATTAAATCATGAAATGAATCATGAATCATGAATTGAATCATAAATCATTAATCATGAATTGAATCATGAATCATGAACTAAATCATGAATCAAGAATCATGAATCATGAATCAAATCATGAATCATGAATTGAATCATGAATCATGAATCATGAATCATGAATCATGAATCATGAATTGAATCATGAATCAAGAGTCATGAATTATGAATTGAATCATGAATCATGAAACGAATCATGAATCATGAATTGAATCATGAATTTAATCATGATTTATGAATCGAATCATGAATCATGAATCGAATCATGAATCATGAATCATGAATTGAATCATGAATCATGAATCATGAATGGAATCATGAATCATGAATGGAATCATGAATCATGAATCGAATCATGAATCATGAATTGAATCATGAATTGAATAATTAATCATGAAATGAATCATGAATCATGAATTGAATCATGACTCATGAATTGAATCATGAATCATGAATCGAATCATGAATCATAATTTGAATCATGAATCATGAATTGAATCATGAATCATGAATCATGAAATAAATCATGAATTGAATCATGAATTGAATCATGAATCATGAAATAAATCATGAATTGAATCATGAATTGAATCATGAATCATAAATTGAATCATGCATCATGAATTGAATCATGAATCATGAATTAAATCATGAATTGAATCATGAATCATGAATTAAATCATTAAATCAAATCATGAATCATGAATTGAATCATCAATCATAAATTGAATCATGAATTGAATCATGAGTCGTGAATCATGAATTGAATCATAAATCATGAATTGAATCATGAATCATGAACTAAATCATGAATCATGTAACGAATCATGAATCATGAATTGAATCATGAATTGAATCATAATTTATGAATCGAATCATGAATCATGAATCAAATCATGAATCATGAATCATGAATTGAATCATGAATCATGAATTTTGAATGGAATCATGAATCATGAATGGAATCATGAATCATGAATCGAATCATGAATCATGAATCGAATCATGAATCATGAATTGAATCATGAATCATGAATCGAATCATGAATTGAATCATGAATCATGAATCATGAAATGAATCATGAATCATGAATCGAATCATGAATTATGAATCTAATCATGAATCATGAATTGAATCATGAATTATGAATCTAATCATGAATCATGAATCATGAATTGAAACATGAATCATGAATCATGAATCAAAAATCATAATTCATGAATCGAATCATGAATCATTAATCATGATTTGAATCATAAATCATGAATCGAATCATGAATCAAGAATTGAATCATGAATCGTGAATCATGAATTGAATCATGAATCATGAATTGAATCATGAATTGAATCATGAATCATGAACTAAATCAAGAATCATGAATCATGAATCAAATCATGAATCATGAATTGAATCATGAATCATGAATCATGAATCATGAATCATGAATCATGAATCATGAATTGAATCATGAATCAAGAGTCATGAATTATGAATTGAATCATGAATCATGAAACGAATCATGAATCATGAATTGAATCATGAATTTAATCATGATTTATGAATTGAATCATGAATCATGAATCGAATCATGAATCATGAATCATGAATTGAATCATGAATCATGAATCATGAATGGAATCATGAATCATGAATGGAATCATGAATCATGAATCGAATCATGAATCATGAATTGAATCATGAATTGAATAATTAATCATGAAATGAATCATGAATCATGAATTGAATCATGACTCATGAATTGAATCATGAATCATGAATCGAATCATGAATCATAATTTGAATCATGAATCATGAATTGAATCATGAATCATGAATCATGAAATAAATCATGAATTGAATCATGAATTGAATCATGAATCATGAAATAAATCATGAATTGAATCATGAATTGAATCATGAATCATAAATTGAATCATGCATCATGAATTGAATCATGAATCATGAATTAAATCATGAATTGAATCATGAATCATGAATTAAATCATTAAATCAAATCATGAATCATGAATTGAATCATCAATCATAAATTGAATCATGAATTGAATCATGAGTCGTGAATCATGAATTGAATCATAAATCATGAATTGAATCATGAATTGAATCATGAATCATGAACTAAATCATGAATCATGTAACGAATCATGAATCATGAATTGAATCATGAATTGAATCATAATTTATGAATCGAATCATGAATCATGAATCGAATCATGAATCATGAATCATGAATTGAATCATGAATCATGAATTTTGAATGGAATCATGAATCATGAATGGAATCATGAATCATGAATCGAATCATGAATCATGAATCGAATCATGAATCATGAATTGAATCATGAATCATGAATCGAATCATGAATTGAATCATGAATCATGAATCATGAAATGAATCATGAATCATGAATCGAATCATGAATTATGAATCTAATCATGAATTAATGAATTGAATCATGAATTATGAATCTAATCATGAATCATGAATCATGAATTGAAACATGAATCATGAATCATGAATCAAAAATCATAATTCATGAATCGAATCATGAATCATTAATCATGATTTGAATCATAAATCATGAATCGAATCATGAATCAAGAATTGAATCATGAATCGTAAATCATGAATTGAATCATGAATCATGAATTGAATCATGAATTGAATCATGAATCATGAACTAAATCATGAATCATGAATCATGAATCAAATCATTAATCATGAATCATGAATTGAATCATGAATCATGAATCATGAATTGAATCATGAATCATGAATCATGAATCGAATCATGAATCATAAATTGAATCATGAATTAAATCATGAATCATGAATCATGAAATGAATCATGAATCATGAATCGAATCATGAATTATGAATCTAATCATGAATCATGAATTGAATCATGAATCATGAATTATGAATCTAATCATGAATCATGAATCATGAATTGAATCATGAATCATGAATCATGAATCATAAATCATGAATCATGAATCGAATCATGAATCAAATCATGAATCATGAATCAAATCATGAATCAAGAATCATGTATTGAATCATGAATCATGAACTGAATCATAATTTGACTCATGAATCATGAATCAAATCATGAATCATGAATCATGAATTGAATCATGAATCATGAATTGAATCATGAATTAAATCATGAATCGTGAATCATGAAATGAATCATGAATTAAATCATGAAATGAATCATGAATCATGAATTAAATCATAAATCATTATTAATGAATTGAATCATGAATCATGAACTAAATCATGAATCAAGAATCATGAATCATGAATCAAATCATGAATCATGACTTGAATCATGAATCATGAATCAAGAATTGAATCATGAATCATGAGTCATGAATTATGAATTGAATCATGAATCATGAAACGAATCATGAATCATAATTTGAATCATGAATTTAATCATGATTTATGAATCAAATCAAGAATCATGAATCGAATCATGAATCATGAATCATGAATTGAATCATGAATCATGAATGGAATCATGAATCATGAATCGAATCATGAATCGAATCATGAATCATGAATTGAATCATGAATTGAATCATGAATCATGAATCATGAATTGAATCATGAATCATAAATCATGAATTGAATCATGAATCATGAAAAAAATCATGAATTGAATCATGACTTGAATCATGAATCATGAAATAAATCATGAATTGAATCATGAATTAAATCATGAATCATTATTTGAATCATGATTCATGAATTGAATCATGAAATAAATCATGAATTGAATCATGAATTGAATCATGAATCATGAATTGAATCATGAATCATGAATCATGAATTGAATCATGAATCATGAATCATGAATCATGAATTGAATCATGAATCATGGATTGAATCATGAATCATGAATCATGAATTAAATCATGAATCAAATCATGAATCATGAATCATGAATTGAATCATGAATCATGAATCATGAATTATGAATTGAATCATGAATCATGAAACGAATCATGAATCATGAATTGAATCATAATTTATTAATCGAATCATGAATCATGAATCGAATTATGAATCATGAATCATGAATCATGAATTGAATCATGAATCATGAATCATGAATCAAATCATGAATCATGAATTGAATCATGAATCATGAATCATGAATCATGAATCATGAATTGAATCATGAATCAAGAGTCATGAATTATGAATTGAATCATGAATCATGAAATGAATCATGAATCATGAATTGAATCATGAATTTAATCATGATTTATGAATCGAATCATGAATCATGAATCGAATCATGAATCATGAATCATGAATTGAATCATGAATCATGAATCATGAATGGAATCATGAATCATGAATGGAATCATGAATCATGAATCGAATCATGAATCATGAATTGAATCATGAATTGAATAATTAATCATGAAATGAATCATGAATCATGAATTGAATCATGACTCATGAATTGAATCATGAATCATGAATCGAATCATGAATCATAATTTGAATCATGAATCATGAATTGAATCATTAATCATGAATCATGAAATAAATCATGAATTGAATCATGAATTGAATCATGAATCATGAAATAAATCATGAATTGAATCATGAATCATGAATTGAATCATGCATCATGAATTGAATCATGAATCATGAATTAAATCATGAATTGAATCATGAATCATGAATTAAATCATTAAATCAAATCATGAATCATGAATTGAATCATCAATCATAAATTGAATCATGAATTGAATCATGAGTCGTGAATCATGAATTGAATCATAAATCATGAATTGAATCATGAATTGAATCATGAATCATGAACTAAATCATGAATCATGAAACGAATCATGAATCATGAATTGAATCATGAATTGAATCATAATTTATGAATCGAATCATGAATCATGAATCGAATCATGAATCATGAATTGAATCATGAATCATGAATTATGAATGGAATCATGAATCATGAATCGAATCATGAATCATGAATCGAATCATGAATCATGAATCGAATCATGAATCATGAATTGAATCATGAATCATGAATCGAATCATGAATTGAATCATGAATCATGAATCATGAAATGAATCATGAATCATGAATCGAATCATGAATTATGAATCTAATCATGAATCATGAATTGAATCATGAATCATGAATTATGAATCTAATCATGAATCATGAATCATGAATTGAAACATGAATCATGAATCGAATCATGAATCATGAATCATGAATTGAATCATGAATCATGAATCATGAATCATAAATCATGAATCATGAATCGAATCATGAATCAAATCATGAATCATGAATCAAATCATGAATTATGAATCTAATCATGAATCATGAATTGAATCATGAATTATGAATCTAATCATGAATCATGAATTGAAACATGAATCATGAATCATGAATCATAAATCATAATTCATGAATCGAATCATGAATCATTAATCATGATTTGAATCATAAATCATGAATCGAATCATGAATCAAGAATTAAATCATGAATCGTGAATCATGAATTAAATCATGAATCATGAATTGAATCATGAATTTAATCATGAATCATGAACTAAATCATGAATTGAATCATGAATCATGAACTAAATCATGAATCAAGAATCATGAATCATGAATCAAATCATTAATCATGAATCATGAATTGAATCATGAATCATGAATCATGAATTGAATCATGAATCATGAATCATGAATCGAATCATGAATCATAAATTGAATCATGAATCAAGAATTGAATCATGAATCGTGAATCATTAATTGAATCATGAATCATGAATTGAATCATGAATTGAATCATGAATCATGAATTGAATCATGAATTGAATCATGAATCATGAACTAAATCATGAATCAAGAATCATGAATCATTAATCAAATCATTAATCATGAATCATGAATTGAATCATGAATCATGAATCATGAATTGAATCATGAATCATGAATCATGAATTGAATCATGAATCATAAATTGAATCATGAATTAAATCATGAATCATGAATCATGAAATGAATCATGAATCATGAATCGAATCATGAATTATGAATCTAATCATGAATCATGAATTGAATCATGAATCATGAATTATGAATCTAATAATGAATCATGAATCATGAATTGAATCATGAATCATGAATCATGAATCATAAATCATGAATCATGAATCGAATCATGAATCATGAATCGAATCATGAATCATGAATCATGAATTGAATCATAAATCATGAATCAAATCATGAATCAGGAATTAAATCATGAATCATGAATCATGAATCATGAATCAAATCATAAATCATGAATCATGAATTGAATCATGAATCATGAACTGAATCATAATTTGAATCATGAATCATGAATCATGAAATGAATCATGAATCATGAAATGAATCATGAATCGAATCATAAATCATAAATCGAATCATGAATCATGAATTAAATCATGAATCATGACTTGATGCATGAAATGAATCATGAATTGAATCATGAATCATGAATCGAATCATGAATCGAATCATGAATCATGAATCGAATGATGAATCATGAATCGAATCATGAATTATGAATCATGAATTGAATCATGAATCATGAATTGAATCATGAATTGAATCATGAATCGTGAATCATGAAATGAATCATGAATTAAATCATGAAATGAATCATGAATCATGAATTGAATCATAAATCATTAATCATGAATTGAAACATGAATCATGAACTAAATCATGAATCAAGAATCATAAATCATGAATCAAATCATGAATCAGGAATTAAATCATGAATCATGAATCATGAATCATGAATCATGAATCAAATCATGAATCATGAATTGAATCATGAATCATGAACTGAATCATAATTTGAATCATGAATCATGAATCATGAAATGAATCATGAATCATGAATCGAATCATGAATTATGAATCATGAATCATGAATCATGAATCAAATCATGAATCATGAATCATGAATTGAATCATGAATCATGAATTGAATCATGAATCATGAATTGAATTATGAATTGAATCATGAATCGTGAATCATGAAATGAATCATGAATTAAATCATGAAATGAATCATGAATCATGAATTGAATCATAAATCATTAATCATGAATTGAATCATGAATCATGAACTAAATCATGAATCAAGAATCATGAATCATGAATCAAATCATGAATCATGAATTGAATCATGAATCATGAACTAAATCATGAATCAAGAATCATGAATCATGAATTAAATCATGAATCATGAATTGAATCATGAATCATGAATCATGAATCATGAATCATGAGTCATGAATCATGAATTGAATCAGGAATTTAATCATAATTTATGAATCGAATCATGAATCATGAATCATGAATCATGAATGGAATCATGAATCATGAATGGAATCATGAATCATGAATTGAATCATGAATCATGAATTGAATCATGAATTGAATAATGAATCATGAAATGAATCATGAATCATGAATTGAATCATGACTCTTGAATCGAATCATGAATCATGAATCGAATCATGAATCATAATTTGAATCATGAATCATGAATTGAATCATGAATCAAGAATCATGAATTGAATCATGAATCATGAAATAAATCATGAATTGAATCATGAATCATGAAATAAATCATGAATTGAATCATGAATTGAATCATGAATCATGAATTGAATCATGAATCATGAATTAAATTATGAATCAAATCATGAATCATGAATTGAATCATCAATCATAAATTGAATCATGAATTGAATCATGAATCGTGAATCATGAATTGAATCATAAATCATGAATTGAATCATGAATCATGAACTAAATCATGAATCAAGAATCATGAATCATCAATCAAATCATGAATCATGAATCATGAATTGAATCATGAATCATGAATCATGAATTGAATCATGAATCATGAATTGAATCATGAATCGTAAATCATGAAATGAATCATGAATTAAATCATGAAATGAATCATGAATCATGAATTGAATCATAAATCATTAATCATGAATTGAATCATGAATCATGAACTAAATCATGAATCAAGAATCATGAATCATGAATCAAATCATGAATCATGAATTGAATCATGAATCATGAATCATGAATCATGAATCATGAATTGAATCATGAATCAAGAGTCATGAATTATGAATTGAATCATGAATCATGAAACGAATCATGAATCATGAATTGAATCATGAATTTAATCATGATTTATGAATGGAATCATGAATCATGAATCGAATCATGAATCATGAATCATGAATTGAATCATGAATCATGAATCATGAATGGAATCATGAATCATGAATGGAATCATGAATCATGAATCGAATCATGAATCATGAATTGAATCATGAATTGAATAATTAATCATGAAATGAATCATGAATCATGAATTGAATCATGACTCATGAATTGAATCATGAATCATGAATCGAATCATGAATCATAATTTGAATCATGAATCATGAATTGAATCATGAATCATGAATCATGAAATAAATCATGAATTGAATCATGAATTGAATCATGAATCATGAAATAAATCATGAATTGAATCATGAATTGAATCATGAATCATAAATTGAATCATGCATCATGAATTGAATCATGAATCATGAATTAAATCATGAATTGAATCATGAATCATGAATTAAATCATTAAATCAAATCATGAATCATGAATTGAATCATCAATCATAAATTGAATCATGAATTGAATCATGAGTCGTGAATCATGAATTGAATCATAAATCATGAATTGAATCATGAATTGAATCATGAATCATGACCTAAATCATGAATCATGAAACGAATCATGAATCATGAATTGAATCATGAATTGAATCATGAATCATGAATCGAATCATGAATCATGAATCATGAATTGAATCATGAATCATGAATTTTGAATGGAATCATGAATCATGAATGGAATCATGAATCATGAATCGAATCATGAATCATGAATCGAATCATGAATCATGAATTGAATCATGAATCATGAAATGAATCATGAATCATGAATCGAATCATGAATTATGAATCTAATCATGAATCATGAATTGAATCATGAATTATGAATCTAATCATGAATCATGAATCATGAATTGAAACATGAATCATGAATCATGAATCAAAAATCATAATTCATGAATCGAATCATGAATCATTTATCATGATTTGAATCATAAATCATGAATCGAATCATGAATCAAGAATTGAATCATGAATCGTGAATCATGAATTGAATCATGAATCATGAATTGAATCATGAATTGAATCATGAATCATGAACTAAATCATGAATCATGAATCATGAATCAAATCATTAATCATGAATCATGAATTGAATCATGAATCATGAATCATGAATTGAATCATGAATCATGAATCATGAATCGAATCATGAATCATAAATTGAATCATGAATTAAATCATGAATCATGAATCATGAAATGAATCATGAATCGAATCATGAATTATGAATCTAATCATGAATCATGAATTGAATCATGAATCATGAATTATGAATCTAATCATGAATCATGAATCATGAATTGAATCATGAATCATGAATCATGAATCATAAATCATGAATCATGAATCGAATCATGAATCAAATCATGAATCATGAATCAAATCATGAATCAAGAATCATGTATTGAATCATGAATCATGAACTGAATCATAATTTGACTCATGAATCATGAATCAAATCATGAATCATGAATCATGAATTGAATCATGAATCATGAATTGAATCATGAATTAAATCATGAATCGTGAATCATGAAATGAATCATGAATTAAATCATGAAATGAATCATGAATCATGAATTAAATCATAAATCATTATTAATGAATTGAATCATGAATCATGAACTAAATCATGAATCAAGAATCATGAATCATGAATCAAATCATGAATCATGACTTGAATCATGAATCATGAATCAAGAATTGAATCATGAATCATGAGTCATGAATTATGAATTGAATCATGAATCATGAAACGAATCATGAATCATAATTTGAATCATGAATTTAATCATGATTTATGAATCAAATCAAGAATCATGAATCGAATCATGAATCATGAATCATGAATTGAATCATGAATCATGAATCATGAATGGAATCATGAATCATGAATCGAAACATTAATCGAATCATGAATCATGAATTGAATCATGAATTGAATCATGAATCATGAATCATGAATTGAATCATGAATCATAAATCATGAATTGAATCATGAATCATGAAAAAAATCATGAATTGAATCATGACTTGAATCATGAATCATGAAATAAATCATGAATTGAATCATGAATTAAATCATGAATCATGAATTGAATCATGATTCATGAATTGAATCATGAAATAAATCATGAATTGAATCATGAATTGAATCATGAATCATGAATTGAATCATGAATCATGAATCATGAATTGAATCATGAATCATGAATCATGAATCATGAATTGAATCATGAATCATGAAACGAATCATGAATCATGAATTGAATCATGAATTGAATCATAATTTATGAATCGAATCATGAATCATGAATCGAATCATGAATCATGAATCATGAATCATGAATTGAATCATGAATCATGAATCATGAATCAAATCATGAATCATGAATTGAATCATGAATCATGAATCATGAATCATGAATCATGAATTGAATCATGAATCAAGAGTCATGAATTATGAATTGAATCATGAATCATGAAATGAATCATGAATCATGAATTGAATCATGAATTTAATCATGATTTATGAATCGAATCATGAATCATGAATCGAATCATGAATCATGAATCATGAATTGAATCATGAATCATGAATCATGAATGGAATCATGAATCATGAATGGAATCATGAATCATGAATGGAATCATGAATCATGAATTGAATCATGAATTGAATAATTAATCATGAAATGAATCATGAATCATGAATTGAATCATGACTCATGAATTGAATCATGAATCATGAATCGAATCATGAATCATAATTTGAATCATGAATCATGAATTGAATCATTAATCATGAATCATGAAATAAATCATGAATTGAATCATGAATTGAATCATGAATCATGAAATAAATCATGAATTGAATCATGAATTGAATCATGAATCATGAATTGAATCATGCATCATGAATTGAATCATGAATCATGAATTAAATCATGAATTGAATCATGAATCATGAATTAAATCATTAAATCAAATCATGAATCATGAATTGAATCATCAATCATAAATTGAATCATGAATTGAATCATGAGTCGTGAATCATGAATTGAATCATAAATCATGAATTGAATCATGAATTGAATCATGAATCATGAACTAAATCATGAATCATGAAACGAATCATGAATCATGAATTGAATCATGAATTGAATCATAATTTATGAATCGAATCATGAATCATGAATCGAATCATGAATCATGAATTGAATCATGAATCATGAATTATGAATGGAATCATGAATCATGAATCGAATCATGAATCATGAATCGAATCATGAATCATGAATCGAATCATGAATCATGAATTGAATCATGAATCATGAATCGAATCATGAATTGAATCATGAATCATGAATCATGAAATGAATCATGAATCATGAATCGAATCATGAATTATGAATCTAATCATGAATCATGAATTGAATCATGAATCATGAATTATGAATCTAATCATGAATCATGAATCATGAATTGAAACATGAATCATGAATCATGAATCATAAATCATAATTCATGAATCGAATCATGAATCATTAATCATGATTTGAATCATAAATCATGAATCGAATCATGAATCAAGAATTGAATCATGAATCGTGAATCATGAATTGAATCATGAATCATGAATTGAATCATGAATTGAATCATGAATCATGAACTAAATCATGAATCATTAATCATGAATCAAATCATTAATCATGAATCATGAATTGAATCATGAATCATGAATCATGAATTGAATCATGAATCATGAATCATGAATCGAATCATGAATCATAAATTGAATCATGAATTAAATCATGAATCATGAATCATGAAATGAATCTTAAATCATGAATCGAATCATGAATTATGAATCTAATCATGAATCATGAATTGAATCATGAATCATGAATTATGAATCTAATCATGAATCATGAATCATGAATTGAATCATGAATCATGAATCATGAATCATAAATCATGAATCATGAATCGAATCATGAATCAAATCATGAATCATGAATCAAATCATGAATCAAGAATCATGTATTGAATCATGAATCATGAACTGAATCATAATTTGAATCATGAATCATGAAATAAATCATGAATCATGAAATGAATCATGAATCGAATCATAAATCATAAATCGAATCATGAATCATGAAATGAATCATGAATCGAATCATAAATCATAAATCGAATCATGAATCATGAATTGAATCATAAATCATGACTTGATGATGCATGAAATGAATCATGAATCGAATCATGAATCATGAATCGAATCATGAATCATGAATCGAATCATGATTAATGAATTGAATCATGAATTATGAATCATGAATCATGAATAATGAATCAAATCATGAATCATGAATCATGAATTGAATCATGAATCATGAATTGAATCATGAATTAAATCATGAATCGTGAATCATGAAATGAATCATGAATTAAATCATGAAATGAATCATGAATCATGAATTAAATCATGAATCATTATTAATGAATTGAATCATGAATCATGTACGAAATCATGAATCAAGAATCATGAATCATGAATCAAATCATGAATCAAGAATTGAATCATGAATCATGAGTCATGAATTATGAATTGAATTATGAATCATGAAACGAATCATGAATCATGAATTGAATCATGAATTTAATCATGATTTATGAATCGAATCAAGAATCATGAATCGAATCATGAATCATGAATCATGAATTGAATCATGAATCATGAATCATGAATGGAATCATGAATCGAATCATGAATCATGAATTGAATCATGAATTGAATCATGAATCATGAATCATGAATTGAATCATGAATCATGAATCATGAATTGAATCATGAATCATGAAAAAAATCATGAATTGAATCATGAATTAAATCATGAATCATGAAATAAATCATGAATTGAATCATGAATTAAATCATGAATCATGAATTGAATCATGATTCATGAATTGAATCATGAAATAAATCATGAATTGAATCATGAATCATGAATCATGAATTGAATCATGAATCATGAATCATGAATTGAATCATGAATCATGAAATAAATCATGAATTGAATCATGAATTGAATCATGAATCATGAAATAAATCATGAATTGAATCATGAATTGAATCATGAATCATGAATTGAATCATGAAATAAATCATGAATTGAATCATGAATTGAATCATGAATCATGAATTGAATCATGAATCATGAATCATGAATTGAATCATGAATCATGAATCATGAATCATGAATTGAATCATGAATCATGGATTGAATCATGAATCATGAATCATGAATTAAATCATGAATCAAATCATGAATCATGAATCATGAATTGAATCATGAATCATGAATTATGAATTGAATCATGAATCATGAAACGAATCATGAATCATGAATTGAATCAGGAATTGAATCATAATTTATGAATCGAATCATGAATCATGAATCGAATCATGAATCATGAATCATGAATTGAATCATGAATCATGAATTATGAATGGAATCATGAATCATGAATCGAATCATGAATCATGAATTGAATCATGAATCATGAATTGAATCATGAATCATGAATCGAATCATGAATCATGAATTGAATCATGAATCATGAATCGAATCATGAATTGAATCATGAATCATGAATCATGAAATGAATTATGAATCATGAATCGAATCATGAATTATGAATCTAATCATGAATCATGAATTGAATCATGAATCATGAATTATGAATCTAATCATGAATCATGAATCATGAATTGAAACATGAATCATGAATCATGAATCATAAATCATAATTCATGAATCGAATCATGAATCGAATCATGAATCATGAATCGAATCATGATTAATGAATTGAATCATGAATTATGAATCATGAATCATGAATCATGAATCAAATCATGAATCATGAATCATGATTTGAATCATAAATCATGAATCGAATCATGAATCAAGAATTGAATCATGAATCGTGAATCATGAACTAAATCATGAATCAAGAATCATGAATCATGAATCAAATCATTAATCATGAATCATGAATTGAATCATGAATCATGAATCATGAATTGAATCATGAATCATGAATCATGAATCGAATCATGAATCATAAATTGAATCATGAATCAAGAATTGAATCATGAATCGTGAATCATGAATTGAATCATGAATCATTAATCATGAATCATGAATTGAATCATGAATCATAAATTGAATCATGAATTGAATCATGAATCATGAACTAAATCATGAATCAAGAATCATGAATCATGAATCAAATCATTAATCATGAATCATGAATTGAATCATGAATCATGAATCATGAATTGAATCATGAATCATGAATCACGAATTGAATCATGAATCATAAATTGAATCATGAATTAAATCATGAATCATGAATCATGAAATGAATCATGAATCATGAATCGAATCATGAATTATGAATCTTATCATGAATCATGAATTGAATCATGAATCATGAATTATGAATCTAATAATGAATCATGAATCATGAATTGAATCATGAATCAAATCATGAATCAAATCATGAATCAAGAATCATGTATTGAATCATGAATCATGAACTGAATCATAATTTGAATCATGAATCATGAAATGAATCATGAATCATGAAATGAATCATGAATCGAATCATGAATCGAATCATGAATCATGAATCGAATCATGATTAATGAATTGAATCATGAATTATGAATCATGAATCATGAATCATGAATCAAATCATGAATCATGAATCATGAATTGAATCATGAATCATGAATTGAATCATGAATTAAATCATGAATCATGAATCATGAAATGAATCATGAATTAAATCATGAAATGAATCATGAATCATGAATTGAATCATAAATCATTATTAATGAATTGAATCATGAATCATGAACTAAATCATGAATCAAGAATCATGAATCATGAATCAAATCATGAATCATGAATTGAATCATGAATCATGAATCAAGAATTGAATAATGAATCATGAGTCATGAATTATGAATTGAATCATGAATCATGAAACGAATCATGAATCATGAATTGAATCATGAATTTAATCACGATTTATGAATCGAATCAAGAATCATGAATCGAATCATGAATCATGAATCATGAATTGAATCATGAATCATAATTGGAATCATGAATCATGAATCGAATCATGAATCGAATCATGAATCATGAATTGAATCATGAATTGAATCATGAATCATGAATCATGAATTGAATCATGAATCATGAATCATGAATTGAATCATGAATGATGAAATAAATCATGAATTGAATCATGAATTGAATCATGAATCATGAAATAAATTATGAATTGAATCATGAATTAAATCATGAATCATGAATTGAATCATGAATCATGAATTGAATCATGAAATAAATCATGAATTGAATCATGAATTGAATCATGAATCATGAATTGAATCATGAATCATGAATCATGAATTGAATCATGAATCATGAATCATGAATCATGAATTGAATCATGAATCATGGATTGAATCATGAATCATGAATCATGAATTAAATCATGAATCAAATCATGAATCATGAATCATGAATTGAATCATGAATTGAATCATTAATCGTGAATCATGAATTGAATCATGAATCATGAATTGAATCATGAATTGAATCATGAATCATGAACTAAATCATGAATCAAGAATCATGAATCATGAATCAAATCATTAATCATGAATCATGAATTGAATCATGAATCATGAATCATGAATTGAATCATGAATCATGAAGCATGAATCATGAAATGAATCATGAATCATGAATTGAATCATGAATCATGAATCATGAATTATGAATGGAATCATGAATCATGAATCGAATTATGAATCATGAATCGAATCATGAATCATGAATTGAATCATGAATTGAATAATGAATCATGAAATTAATCATGAATCATGAATTGAATCATGAATTGAATCATAATTTATGAATCGAATCATGAATCATGAATCGAATCATGAATCATGAATCATGAATTGAATCATGAATCATGAATTATGAATGGAATCATGAATCATGAATCGAATCATGAATCATGAATCGAATCATGAATCATGAATCGAATCATGAATCATGAATTGAATCATGAATTGAATAATGAATCATGAAATGAATCATGAATCATGAATCGAATCATGAATCATGAATCGAATCATGAATCATGAATTGAATCATGAATCATGAATCGAATCATGAATTGAATCATGAATCATGAATCGAATCATGAATTATGAATCTAATCATGAATCATGAATTGAATCATGAATCATGAATTATGAATCTAATCATGAATCATGAATCATGAATTGAAACATGAATCATGAATCATGAATCATAAATCATAATTCATGAATCGAATCATGAATCATTAATCATGATTTGAATCATAAATCATGAATCGAATCATGAATCAAAAATTGAATCATGAATCATGAATTGAATCATGAATCATGAGTCATGAATTATGAATTGAATCATGATTCATGAAACGAATCATGATTCATGAATTAAATCATGAATTTAATCATGATTTATGAATCGAATCATGAATAATGAATCGAATCATGAATCATGAATCATGAATTGAATCATGAATCATGAATCATGAATTGAATCATGAATCATGAATTAAATCATAAATCATGAATTAAATCATGAATCAAATCATGAATCATGAATCATGAATTGAATCATGAATCATGAATTGAATCATGAATTGAATCATGAATCGTGAATCATGAATTGAATCATGAATTATGAATTGAATCATGAATTTAATCATGAATCATGAACTAAATCATGAATCAAGAATCGTGAATCATGAATCAAATCATTAATCATGAATCATGAATTAGAATCATGAATCATGAATCATGAATTGAATCATGAATCATGAATCATGAATCGAATCATGAATCATAAATCATGAATTGAATCATGAATCATGAATTATGAATTGAATCATGAATCATGAAACGAATCATAAATCGAATCATGAATCATGAATCATGAATTGAATCATGAATCATGAATTATGAATGGAATCATGAATCATTAATGGAATCATGAATCATGAATCGAATCATGAATCGAATCATGAATCATAAATTGAATCATGAATTGAATCATGAATCATGAATCATGAAATGAATCATGAATCATGAATCAAATCATGAATTATGAATCTAATCATGAATCATGAATTGAATCATGAATCATGAATTATGAATCTAATCATGAATCATGAATCATGAATTGAATCATGAATCATGAATCATGAATCATAAATCATGAATCATGAATCGAATCATGAATCAAATCATGAATCATGAATCAAATCATGAATCAAGAATCATGTATTGAATCATGAATCATGAACTGAATCATAATTTGAATCATGAATCATGAATCATGAAATGAATCATGAATCATGAAATGAATCATGAATCGAATCATGAATCGAATCATGAATCATGAATCGAATCATGATTAATGAATTGAATCATGAATTATGAATCATGAATCATGAATCATGAATCATGAATCAAATCATGAATCATGAATTGAATCATGAATCATGAATTGAATCATGAATTAAATCATGAATCGTGAATCATGAAATGATTCATGAATTAAATCATGAAATGAATCATGAATCATGAATTGAATCATAAATCATTATTAATGAATTGAATCATGAATCATGAACTAAACCATGAATCAAGAATCATGAATCATGAATCAAATCATGAATTATGAATTGAATCATGAATCATGAAACGAATCATGAATCATGAATTGAATCATGAATTTAATCATGATTTATGAATCGAATCAAGAATCATGAATCGAATCATGAATCATGAATCATGAATTAAATCATGAATCATAAATCATGAATCATAAATCATGAATCATGAATCGAATCATGAATCAAATCATGAATCATGAATCAAATCATGAATCAAGAATCATGTATTGAATCATGAATCATGAACTGAATCATAATTTGAATCATGAATCATGAATCATGAAATGAATCATGAATCATGAAATGAATCATGAATCGAATCATAAATCATAAATCGAATCATGAATCATGAATTGAATCATAAATCATGACTTGATGATGCATGAAATGAATCATGAATCGAATCATGAATCATAAATCGAATCATGAATCATGAATCGAATCATGAATAATGAATCGAATCATGAATCATGAATCAAATCATGATTAATGAATTGAATCATGAATTATGAATCATGAATCATGAATCATGAATCAAATCATGAATCATGATTTGAATCATGAATCATGAATTGAATCATGAATTAAATCATGAATCGTGAATCATGAAATGAATCATGAATTAAATCATGAAATGAATCATGAATCATGAATTGAATCATAAATCATTATTAATGAATTGAATCAAGAATCATGAATCATGAATCAAATCATGAATCATGAATTGAATCATGAATCATGAATCAAAAATTGAATCATGAATCATGAGTCATGAATTATGAATTGAATCATGAATCATGAAACGAATCATGAATCATGAATTGAATCATGAATTTAATCATGATTTATGAATCGAATCAAGAATCATGAATCGAATCATGAATCATGAATCATGAATTGAATCATGAATCATGAATGGAATCATGAATCATGAATGGAATCATGAATCGAATCATGAATCATGAATTGAATCATGAATTGAATCATGAATCATGAATCATGAATTGAATCATGAATCATGAATCATGAATTGAATCATGAATCATGAAATAAATCATGAATTGAATCATGAATTGAATCATGAATCATGAAATAAATCATGAATTGAATCATGAATTGAATCATGAATCATGAATTGAATCATGAAATAAATCATGAATTGAATCATGAATTGAATCATGAATCATGAATTGAATCATGAATCATGAATCATGAATTGAATCATGAATCATGAATCATGAATCATGAATTGAATCATGAATCATGGATTGAATCATGAATCATGAATTAAATCATGAATCAAATCATGAATCATGAATTGAATCATGAATTGAATCATGAATCGTGAATCATGAATTGAATCATGAATCATGAATTGAATCATGAATTGAATCATGAATCATGAATCAAATCATTAATCATGAATCATGAATTGAATCATGAATCATGAATCATGAATCATGAATCATGAATTGAATCATGAATCATGAATCATGAATCATGAAATGAATCATGAATCATGAATTGAATCATGAATCATGAATTATGAATTGAATCATGAATCATGAAACGAATCATGAATTGAATCATGAATTGAATCATAATTTATGAATCAAATCATGAATCATAAATTGAATCATGAATCATGAATTATGAATGGAATCATGAATCATGAATCGAATCATGAATCATGAATCGAATCATGAATCATGAATCGAATCATGAATCATGAATTGAATCATGAATCATGAATTATGAATGGAATCATGAATCATGAATCGAATCATGAATCATGAATCGAATCATGAATCATGAATTGAATCATGAATTGAATAATGAATCATGAAATTAATCATGAATCATGAATTGAATCATGAATTGAATCATAATTTATGAATCGAATCATGAATCATGAATCGAATCATGAATCATGAATCATGAATTGAATCATGAATCATGAATTATGAATGGAATCATGAATCAAGAATCATGTATTGAATCATGAATCATAAACTGAATCATAATTTGAATCATGAATCATGAATCATGAAATGAATCATGAATCATGAAATGAATCATGAATCGAATCATAAATCATAAATCGAATCATGAATCATGAATTGAATCATAAATCATGACTTGATAATGCATGAAATGAATCATGAATCATGAATCGAATCATAAATCATAAATCGAATCATGAATCATGAATTGAATCATAAATCATGACTTGATAATGCATGAAATGAATCATGAATCATGAATCGAATCGTGAATCATAAATCGAATCATGAATCATGAATCGAATCATGAATAATGAATCGAATCATGAATCATGAATCGAATCATGATTAATGAATTGAATCATGAATTATGAATCATGAATCATGAATCATGAATCAAATCATGAATCATGATTTGAATCATGAATCATGATTTGAATCATGAATCATGAATTGAATCATGAATTAAATCATGAATCGTGAATCATGAAATGAATCATGAATTAAATCATGAAATGAATCATGAATCATGAATTGAATCATAAATCATTATTAATGAATTGAATCATGAATCATGAACTAAATCATGAATCAAGAATCATGAATCATGAATCAAATCATGAATCATGAATTGAATCATGAATCAAAAATTGAATCATGAATCATGAGTCATGAATTATGAATTGAATCATGAATCATGAAACGAATCATGAATCATGAATTAAATCATGAATTTAATCATGATTTATGAATCGAATCAAGAATCATGAATCGAATCATGAATCATGAATCATGAATTGAATCATGAATCATGAATGGAATCATGAATCATGAATGGAATCATGAATCGAATCATGAATCATGAATTGAATCATGAATTGAATCATGAATCATGAATCATGAATTGAATCATGAATCATGAATCATGAATTGAATCATGAATCATGAAATAAATCATGAATTGAATCATGAATTGAATCATGAATCATGAATTGAATCATGAAATAAATCATGAATTGAATCATGAATTGAATCATGAATCATGAATTGAATCATGAATCATGAATCATGAATTGAATCATGAATCATGAATCATGAATCATGAATCATGAATCATGAATTGAATCATGAATCATGGATTGAATCATGAATCATGAATTAAATCATGAATCAAATCATGAATCATGAATCATGAATTGAATCATGAATTGAATCATGAATCGTGAATCATGAATTGAATCATGAATCATGAATTGAATCATGAATTGAATCATGAATCATGAATCAAATCATTAATCATGAATCATGAATTGAATCATGAATCATGAATCATGAATTGAATCATGAATCATGAATCATGAATCATGAAATGAATCATGAATCATGAATTGAATCATGAATCATGAATTATGAATTGAATCATGAATCATGAAACGAATCATGAATCATGAATTGAATCATGAATTGAATCATAATTTATGAATCAAATCATGAATCATGAATCATGAATTGAATCATGAATCATGAATTATGAATGGAATCATGAATCATGAATCGAATCATGAATCATGAATCGAATCATGAATCATGAATCGAATCATGAATCATGAATTGAATCATGAATCATGAATTATGAATGGAATCATGAATCATGAATCGAATCATGAATCATGAATCGAATCATGAATCATGAATTGAATCATGAATTGAATAATGAATCATGAAATTAATCATGAATCATGAATTGAATCATGAATTGAATCATAATTTATGAATCGAATCATGAATCATGAATGGAATCATGAATCATGAATCATGAATTGAATCATGAATCATGAATTATGAATGGAATCATGAATCAAGAATCATGTATTGAATCATGAATCATAAACTGAATCATAATTTGAATCATGAATCATGAATCATGAAATGAATCATGAATCATGAAATGAATCATGAATCGAATCATAAATCATAAATCGAATCATGAATCATGAATTGAATCATAAATCATGACTTGATAATGCATGAAATGAATCATGAATCGAATCATGAATCATGAATCGAATCGTGAATCATAAATCGAATCATGAATCATGAATCGAATCATGAATAATGAATCGAATCATGAATCATGAATCGAATCATGATTAATGAATTGAATCATGAATTATGAATCATGAATCATGAATCATGAATCAAATCATGAATCATGAATCATGAATTGAATCATGAATCATGAATTGAATCATGAATTAAATCATGAATCGTGAATCATGAAATGAATCATGAATTAAATCATGAAATGAATCATGAATCATGAATTGAATCATAAATCATTATTAATGAATTGAATCATGAATCATGAACTAAATCATGAATCAAGAATCATGAATCATGAATTGAATCATGAATCAAGAATTGAATCATGAATCATGAGTCATGAATTATGAATTGAATCATGAATCATGAAACGAATCATGAATCATGAATTGAATCATGAATTTAATCATGATTGATGAATCGAATCAAGAATCATGAATCGAATCATGAATCATGAATCATGAATTGAATCATGAATCATGAATGGAATCATGAATCATGAAATAAATCATGAATTGAATCGTGAATTCAATCATGAATTATGAAATAAATCATGAATTGAATCATGAATTAAATCATGAATCATGAATTGAATCATGAATCATGAATTGAATCATGAAATAAATCATGAATTGAATCATGAATTGAATCATGAATCATGAATTGAATCATGAATCATGAATCATGAATTGAATCATGAATCATGGATTGAATCATGAATCATGAATCATGAATTAAATCGTGAATCAAATCATGAATCATGAATCATGAATTGAATCATGAATTGAATCATGAATCGTGAATCATGAATTGAATCATGAATCATGAATTGAATCATGAAATGAATCATGAATCATGAATCAAATCATTAATCATGAATCATGAATTGAATCATGAATCATGAATCATGAATTATGAATTGAATCATGAATCATGAAACGAATCATGAATCATGAATTGAATCATTAATTGAATCATAATTTATGAATCAAATCATGAATCATGAATCATGAATCGAATCATGAATCATGAATCGAATCATGAATTATGAATTGAATCATGAATTGAATAATGAATCATGAAATGAATCATGAATCATGAATTGAATCATGAATCATGAATCATGAATCGAATCATGAATCATAAATCATGAATTGAATCATGAATCATGAATCATGAATTATGAATTGAATCATGAATCATGAAACGAATCATGAATCATGAATTGAATCATGAATTGAATCATAATTTATGAATCGAATCATGAATCATAAATCGAATCATGAATCATGAATCATGAATTGAATCATGAATCATGAATTATGAATGGAATCATGAATCATGAATGGAATCATGAATCATGAATCGAATCATGAATCATGAATTGAATCATGAATCGAATCATGAATCATGAATTGAATCATGAATCATGAATCGAATCATGAATCGAATCATGAATCATAAATTGAATCATGAATTGAATCATGAATCATGAATCATGAAATGAATCATGCATCATGAATCAAATCATGAATTATGAATCTAATCATGAATCATGAATTGAATCATGAATCATGAATTATGAATCTAATCATGAATCATGAATCATGAATTGAATCATGAATCATGAATCATAAATCATGAATCATGAATCGAATCATGAATCAAATCATGAATCATGAATCAAATCATGAATCAAGAATCATGTATTGAATCATGAATCATGAACTGAATCATAATTTGAATCATGAATCATGAATCATGAAATGAATCATGAATCATGAAATGAATCATGAATCGAATAATAAATCATAAATCGAATCATGAATCATGAATCGAATCATAAATCATGACTTGATGATGCATGAAATGAATCATGAATCGAATCATGAATCATGAATCGAATCATGAATCATGAATCGAATCATGATTAATGAATTGAATCATGAATTATGAATTAATGAATCATGAATCATGAATCAAATCATGAATCATGAATTGAATCATAAATCATGACTTGATGATGCATGAAATGACTCATGAATCGAATCATGAATCATGAATCGAATCATGAATCATGAATCGAATCATGATTAATGAATTGAATCATGAATTATGAATCATGAATCAAATCATGAATCATGAATCATGAATTGTATCATGAATCATGAATTGAATCATGAAATGAATCATGAATCATGAATCAAATCATTAATCATGAATCATGAATTGAATCATGAATCATGAATCATGAATTATGAATTGAATCATGAATCATGAAACGAATCATGAATCATGAATTGAATCATTAATTGAATCATAATTTATGAATCAAATCATGAATCATGAATCATGAATCGAATCATGAATCATGAATCGAATCATGAATTATGAATTGAATCATGAATTGAATAATGAATCATGAAATGAATCATGAATCATGAATCGAATCATGAATCATGAATCGAATCATGAATCATGAATCATGAATCGAATCATGAATTGAATCATGAATCATGAATCGAATCATGAATTATGAATCTAATCATGAATCATGAATTGAATCATGAATCATGAATTATGAATCTAATCATGAATCATGAATCATGAATTGAAACATGAATCATGAATCATGAATCATAAATCATAATTCATGAATCGAATCATGAATCATTAATCATGAAACGAATCATGATTCATGCATTGAATCATGAATCAAGAATTGAATCATGAATCATGAATTATGAATTGAATCATGAATCATGAAACGAATCATGATTCATGCATTGAATCATGAATTTAATCATGATTTATAAATCGAATCATGAATAATGAATCGAATCATGAATCATGAATCATGAATTGAATCATGAATCATGAATCATGAATTGAATCATGAATCATGAATTGAATCATGAATCATGAATCATGAATTAAATCATGAATCAAATCATGAATCATGAATCATGAATTGAATCATGAATTGAATCATGAATCGTGAATCATGAATTGAATCATGAATCATGAATTGAATCATGAATTGAATCATGAATCATGAACTAAATCATGAATCAAGAATCATGAATCATGAATCAAATCATTAATCATGAATCATGAATTGAATCATGAATCATGAATCATGAATTGAATCATGAATCATGAATCATGAATCGAATCATGAATCATAAATCATGAATTGAATCATGAATCATGAATCATGAATTATGAATTGAATCATGAATCATGAAACGAATCATGAATCATGAATTGAATCATGAATTGAATCATAATTTATGAATCGAATCATGAATCATAAATCGAATCATGAATCATGAATCATGAATTGAATCATGAATCATGAATTATGAATGGAATCATGAATCATGAATGGAATCATGAATCATGAATCGAATCATGAATCATGAATTGAATCATGAATCGAATCATGAATCATGAATTGAATCATGAATCATGAATCGAATCATGAATCGAATCATGAATCATAAATTGAATCATGAATTGAATCATGAATCATGAATCATGAAATGAATCATGCATCATGAATCAAATCATGAATTATGAATCTAATCATGAATCATGAATTGAATCATGAATCATGAATTATGAATCTAATCATGAATCATGAATCATGAATTGAATCATGAATCATGAATCATAAATCATGAATCATGAATCGAATCATGAATCAAATCATGAATCATGAATCAAATCATGAATCAAGAATCATGTATTGAATCATGAATCATGAACTGAATCATAATTTGAATCATGAATCATGAATCATGAAATGAATCATGAATCATGAAATGAATCATGAATCGAATCATAAATCATAAATCGAATCATGAATCATGAATCGAATCATAAATCATGACTTGATGATGCATGAAATGAATCATGAATCGAATCATGAATCATGAATCGAATCATGAATCATGAATCGAATCATGAATCATGAATCGAATCATGATTAATGAATTGAATCATGAATTATGAATTAATGAATCATGAATCATGAATCAAATCATGAATCATGAATTGAATCATAAATCATGACTTGATGATGCATGAAATGACTCATGAATCGAATCATGAATCATGAATCGAATCATGAATCATGAATCGAATCATGATTAATGAATTGAATCATGAATTATGAATCATGAATCAAATCATGAATCATGAATCATGAATTGTATCATGAATCATGAATTGAATCATGAATTAAATCATGAATCGTGAATCTTGAAATGAATCATGAATTAAATCATGAAATAAATCATGAATCATGAATTGAATCATAAATCATTATTAATGAATTGAATCATGAATCATGAACTAAATCATGAATCAAGAATCATGAATCATGAATCAAATCATGAATCATAATTTGAATCATGAATCATGAATCAAGAATTGAATCATGAATTATGAGTCATGAATTATGAATTGATTAATGAATCATGAAACGAATCATGAATCATGAATTGAATCATGAATTTAATCATGATTTATGAATCGAATCAAGAATCATGAATCGAATCATGAATCATGAATCATGAATGGAATCATGAATCATGAATCATGAATGGAATCATGAATAATGAATCGAATCATGAATCGAATCATGAATCATGAATTGAATCATGAATCATGAATCATGAATTGAATCATGAATCATGAATCATGAATTGAATCATGAAATAAATCATGAATTGAATCATGAATTGAATCATGAATCATGAAATAAATCATGAATTGAATCATGAATTAAATCATGAATCATGAATTGAATCATGAATCATGAATTGAATCATGAAATAAATCATGAATTGAATCATGAATTGAATCATGAATCATGAATTGAATCATGAATCATGAATCATGAATTGAATCATGAATCATGAATCATGAATCATGAATTGAATCATGAATCATGGATTGAATCATGAATCATGAATCATGAATTAAATCATGAATCAAATCATGAATCATGAATCATGAATTGAATCATGAATTGAATCATGAATCGTGAATCATGAATTGAATCATGAATCATGAACTAAATCATGAATCAAGAATCATGAATCATGAATCAAATCATTAATCATTAATCATGAATTGAATCATGAATCATGAATCATGAATTGAATCATGAATCATGAATCATGAATTGAATCATGAATCATGAATCATGAATTATGAATTGAATCATGAATCATGAAACGAATCATGAATCATGAATTGAATCATGAATTGAATCATAATTTATGAATCGATTCATGAATCATGAATCATGAATTGAATCATGAATCATGAATTATGAATGGAATCATGAATCATGAATCGAATCATGAATCATGAATCGAATAATGAATCATGAATTGAATCATGAATCATGAATTATGAATGGAATCATGAATCATGAATCGAATCATGAATCATGAATCATGAATTGAATCATCAATTGAATAATGAATCATGAAATGAATCATGAATCATGAATCGAATCATGAATCATGAATCGAATCATGAATCATGAATTGAATCATGAATCATGAATCGAATCATGAATCGAATCATGAATCATAAATTGAATCATGAATTGAATCATGAATCATGAATCATGAAATGAATCATGAATCATGAATTGAATCATGAATTATGTATCTAATCATGAATCATGAATTGAATCATGAATCATGAATTATGAATCTAATCATAAATCATGAATCATGAATCGAATCATGAATCATTAATCATGATTTGAATCATAAATCATGAATCGAATCATGAATCAGGAATTAAATCATGAATCATGAATCATGAATCATGAATCGAATCATGAATCAAGAGTCATGAATCATGAATCAAATCATGAATCATGAATTGAATCATGAATCATGAATCATGAATTGAATCATGAATCATGAGTCATGAATTATGAATTGAATCATGAATCATGAAACGAATCATGAATTGAATCATGAATTTAATCATGATTTATGAATCGAATCATGAATAATGAATCGAATCATGAATCATAATTCATGAATTGAATCATGAATCATGAATCATGAATCGAATCATGAATGATGAATCGAATCATGAATCATGAATCGAATCATGAATCATGAATTGAATCATGAATTGAATCATGAATTGAATCATGAATCATGAATTGAATCATGAATCATGAATTGAATCATGAATCATGAATTGAATCATGAATCTTGAATCATGAATTGAATCATGAATCATGAATTGAATCATGAATCATGAATTAAATCATGAATCAAATCATGAATCATGAATTGAATCATGAATTATGAATTGAATCATGGATTGAATCATGAATCGTGAATCATGAATTGAATCATGAATCATGAATTGAATCATGAATTGAATCATGAATCATGAATCATGAATTGAATCATGAATCTTGAATCATCAATTAAATCATGAATCATGAATTAAATCATGAATCATGAATCATGAATTATGAATTGAATCATGAATCATGAAATGAATCATGAATCATGAATTGAATCATAATTTATGAATCGAATCGAATCATGAATCATGAATCATGAATTGAATCATGAATTATGAATGGAATCATGAATCATGAATGGAATCATGAATCATGAATCGAATCATGAATCATGAATTGAATAATGAATCATGAAATGAATCATGAATCATGAATCGAATCTAGAATCATGAATCGAATCATGAATCATCAATTGAATCATGAATCATGATTCGAATCATGAATCGAATCATGAATCATAAATTGAATCATGAATTGAATCATGAATCATGAATCATGAAATGAATCATGAATCATGAATCGAATCATGAATCATGAATTGAATCATGAATCATGAATTGAATCATGAATCATGAATTATGAATCTAATCATGAATCATGAATTGAATCATGAATCATGAATTATGAATCATAAATCATGAATCATGAATCGAATCATGAATCATGAATCATGAATTGAATCATAAATCATGAATCGAATCATGAATCAGGAATTAAATCATGAATCATGGATCATGAATCATGAATCGAATCATGAATCGAATCATGAATCATGAATTGAATCATGAATCATGAATCATGAATTGAATCATAAATCATGAATCAAATCATGAATAAGGAATTAAATCATTAATCATGAATCATGAATCATGAATCGAATCATGAATCATGAATCATAAATTGAATCATGAATCATGAACTGAATCATAATTTGAATCATGAATCATGAATCATGAAATGAATCATGAATCATGAATTGAATCATGAATCGAATCATAAATCATGAATCATGAATTGAATCATGAATCATGAATTGAATCATGAAATAAATCATGAATTGAATCATGAATTGAATCATGAATCATGAATTGAATCATGAATCATGAATCATGAATTGAATCATGAATCATGAATCATGAATCATGAATTGAATCATGAATCATGGATTGAATCATGAATCATGAATCATGAATTAAATCATGAATCAAATCATGAATCATGAATCATGAATTGAATCATGAATTGAATCATGAATCGTGAATCATGAATTGAATCATGAATCATGAACTAAATCATGAATCAAGAATCATGAATCATGAATCAAATCATTAATCATGAATCATGAATTGAATCATGAATCATGAATCATGAATTGAATCATGAATCATGAATCATGAATTGAATCATGAATCATGAATCATGAATTATGAATTGAATCATGAATCATGAAACGAATCATGAATCATGAATTGAATCATGAATTGAATCATAATTTATGAATCGATTCATGAATCATGAATCATGAATTGAATCATGAATCATGAATTATGAATGGAATCATGAATCATGAATCGAATCATGAATCATGAATCGAATAATGAATCATGAATTGAATCATGAATCATGAATTATGAATGGAATCATGAATCATGAATCGAATCATGAATCATGAATCATGAATTGAATCATCAATTGAATAATGAATCATGAAATGAATCATGAATCATGAATCGAATCATGAATCATGAATCGAATCATGAATCATGAATTGAATCATGAATCATGAATCGAATCATGAATCGAATCATGAATCATAAATTGAATCATGAATTGAATCATGAATCATGAATCATGAAATGAATCATGAATCATGAATTGAATCATGAATTATGTATCTAATCATGAATCATGAATTGAATCATGAATCATGAATTATGAATCTAATCATAAATCATGAATCATGAATCGAATCATGAATCATTAATCATGATTTGAATCATAAATCATGAATCGAATCATGAATCAGGAATTAAATCATGAATCATGAATCATGAATCATGAATCGAATCATGAATCAAGAGTCATGAATCATGAATCAAATCATGAATCATGAATTGAATCATGAATCATGAATCATGAATTGAATCATGAATCATGAGTCATGAATTATGAATTGAATCATGAATCATGAAACGAATCATGAATGGAATCATGAATTTAATCATGATTTATGAATCGAATCATGAATAATGAATCGAATCATGAATCATAATTCATGAATTGAATCATGAATCATGAATCATGAATGGAATCATGAATGATGAATCGAATCATGAATCATGAATCGAATCATGAATCATGAATTGAATCATGAATTGAATCATGAATCATGAATTGAATCATGAATCATGAATTGAATCATGAATCATGAATTGAATCATGAATCTTGAATCATGAATTGAATCATGAATCATGAATTGAATCATGAATCATGAATTAAATCATGAATCAAATCATGAATCATGAATTGAATCATGAATTATGAATTGAATCATGGATTGAATCATGAATCGTGAATCATGAATTGAATCATGAATCATGAATTGAATCATGAATTGAATCATGAATCATGAATCATGAATTGAATCATGAATCATGAATCATCAATTAAATCATGAATCATGAATTAAATCATGAATCATGAATCATGAATTATGAATTGAATCATGAATCATGAAATGAATCATGAATCATGAATTGAATCATAATTTATGAATCGAATCATGAATCATGAATCATGAATTGAATCATGAATCATGAATTATGAATGGAATCATGAATCATGAATGGAATCATGAATCGAATCATGAATCATGAATTGAATCATGAATTGAATAATGAATCATGAAATGAATCATGAATCATGAATCGAATCTAGAATCATGAATCGAATCATGAATCATCAATTGAATCATGAATCATGATTCGAATCATGAATCGAATCATGAATCATAAATTGAATCATGAATTGAATCATGAATCATGAAATGAATCATGAATCATGAATCGAATCATGAATCATGAATTGAATCATGAATCATGAATTGAATCATGAATCATGAATTATGAATCTAATCATGAATCATGAATTGAATCATGAATCATGAATTATGAATCATAAATCATGAATCATGAATCGAATCATGAATCATGAATCATGAATTGAATCATAAATCATGAATCGAATCATGAATCAGGAATTAAATCATGAATCATGGATCATGAATCATGAATCGAATCATGAATCGAATCATGAATCATGAATTGAATCATGAATCATGAATCATGAATTGAATCATAAATCATGAATCGAATCATGAATCAGGAATTAAATCATGAATCATGGATCATGAATCATGAATCGAATCATGAATCGAATCATGAATCATGAATTGAATCATGAATCATGAATCATGAATTGAATCATGAATCATGAACTGAATCATAATTTGAATCATGAATCATGAATCATGAAATGAATCATGAATCATGAATTGAATCATGAATCGAATCATAAATCATGAATCGAATCATGAATCATGAATTGAATCATGAATCATGACTTGATGATGCATGAAATGAATCACGAATCGAATCATGAATCATGAATTGAATCATGAATCATGAATCGAATCATGAATCATGAATTGAATCATGAATCATGAATTGAATCATGAATCATGAATCGAATCATGAATCATGAATCGAATCATGAATCATTAATTGAATCATAAATCATTAATCATGAATTGAATAATGAATCGTGAACTAAATCATGAATCAAGAATCATAAATCATGAATCAAATCATGAATCATGAATTGAATCATGAATCATGAATCATGAATTGAATCATGAATCATGAGTCATGAATTATGAATTGAATCATGAATCATGAAACGAATCATGAATCATGAATTGAATCATGAATTTAATCATGATTTATGAATCGAATCATGAATCATGAATTATGAATTGAATCATGAATCATGAAACGAATCATGAGTCATGAATTGAATCATGAATTTAATCATGATTTATGAATCGAATCATGAATCATGAATCGAATCATGAATCATGAATCGAATCATGAATCATGAATCAAATCATGAATCATGAATTGAATCATGAATTGAATAATGAATCATGAAATGAATCATGAATCATGAATTGAATCATGAATCATGAATCGAATCATGAATCATGAATTGAATCATGAATCATGAATTGAATCATGAATCATGAATCATGAATTGAATCATGAATCATGAAATAAATCATGAATTGAATCATGAATCATGAAATAAATCATGAATTGAATCATGAATTGAATCATGAATCATGAATTGAATCATGAATCATGAATTTAATAATGAATCATGAATTGAATCATGAATCATGAATTGAATCATGAATCATGAATTGAATCATGAATCATGAATTGAATCATGAATCATGAATTGAATCATGAATCATGAATCATGAATTAAATCATGAATCAAATAATGAATTGTGAATCATGAATTGAATCATGAATCATGAATTGAATTATGAATTGAATCATGAATCGTGAATCATGAATTGAATCATGAATCATGAATCATGAATTGAATCATGAATCATGAATCATGAATTGAATCATAAATCATGAATTTAATCATGAATCATGAATCATGAATTATGAATTGAATCATGAATTATGAAAGGAATCATGAATCATGAAATGAATCATGAATCATGAATCGAATCATGAATTTTGAATCTAATCATGAATTATGAATTGAATCATGAATCATGAATTATGAATCTAATCATGAATCATGAATCATGAATTGAATCATGAATCATGAATCGAATCATGAATTATGAATCATGAATTGAATCATGAATCATGAATCATGAATCATAAATCATGAATCATGAATCGAATCATGAATCAGGAATTAAATCATAAATCATGAATCATGAATCATGAATCATGAATCGAATCATGAATCATGAATCATGAATCATGAATAATGAATCGAATCATGAATCATGAATTGAATCATGAATCATGAATCATGAATTGAATCATGAATCATGAATTGTATCATGAATTGAATCATGAATCATGAATCATGAATCATGAATCAAATCATGAATCATGAATCAAATCATGAATCATGAATCATGAATTGAATCATGAATCATGAATTGAATCATGAATTGAATCATGAATCATGAATCATGAATTGAATCATAAATCATGAATCAAATCATGAATAAGGAATTAAATCATTAATCATGAATCATGAATCATGAATCGAATCATGAATCATGAATCATGAATTGAATCATGAATCATGAAGTGAATCGTAATTTGAATCATGAATCATGAATCATGAAATGAATCATGAATCATGAATTGAATCATGAATCGAATCATAAATCATGAATCGAATGATGAATCATGAATTGAATCATGAATCATGACTTGATGATGCATGAAATGAATCATGAATCGAATCATGAATCATGAATTGAATCATGAATCATGAATCGAATCATGAATCATGAATCGAATCATGAATCATGAATTGAATCATGAATCATGACTTGATGATGCATGAAATGAATCATGAATCAAATCATGAATCATGAATTGAATCATGAATCATGAATCGAATCATGAATCATGAATCGAATCATGAATCATTAATTGAATCATAAATCATTAATCATGAATTGAATCATGAATCATGAACTAAATCATGAATCAAGAATCATAAATCATGAATCAAATCATGAATCATGAATTGAATCATGAATCATGAATCATGAATTGAATCATGAATCATGAGTCATGAATTATGAATTGAATCATGAATCATGAAACGAATCATGAATAATTAATTGAATTATGAATTTAATCATGATTTATGAATCGAATCATGAATCATGAATCGAATCATGAATCATGAATCATAAATTGAATCATGAATCATGAATCATGAATGGAATCATGAATCATGAATCGAATCATGAATCATGAATCGAATCATGAATCATGAATCAAATCATGAATCATGAATTGAATCATGAATTGAATAATGAATCATGAATCATGAATTGAATCATGACTCATGAATCGAATCATGAATCATGAATTGAATCATGAATCATGAATTGAATCATGAATCATGAAATAAATCATGAATTGAATCATGAATCATGAAATAAATCATGAATTGAATCATGAATTGAATCATGAATCATGAATTGAATCATGAATCATGAATTGAATAATGAAATATTGAATTGAATCATGAATCATGAATTGAATCATGAATCATGAATTGAATCATGAATCATGAATTGAATCATGAATCATGAATTGAATCATGAATCATGAATTGAATCATGAATCATGAATCATGAATTGAATCATGAATCATGAATTGAATCATGAATCATGAATTGAATCATGAATCATGAATCATGAATTAAATCATGAATCAAATCATGAATCATGAATCAAATCATGAATCATGAATCATGAATTGAATCATGAATCATGAATTGAATTATGAATTGAATCATGAATCGTGAATCATGAATTGAATCATGAATCATGAATTCAATCATGAATCATGAATCATGAATTGAATCATGAATCATGAATCATGAATTTAATCATGAATCATGAATCATGAATTATGAATTGAATCATGAATCATGAAACGAATCATGAATCATAAATTGAATCATGAATTGAATCATGAATCATGAATCATGAATTGAATCATGAATCATGAATCGAATCATAAATCATGAATCATGAATCATGAATCATGATTTGAATCATGAATCATGAATTGAATCATGAATCATGAATTGAATCATGAATCAAATCATGAATCATGAATCGTGAATTGAATCATAAATCATGAATCAAATCATGAATAAGGAATTAAATCATTAATCATGAATCATGAATCATGAACTGAATCATAATTTGAATCATGAATCATAAGTCATGAAATGAATCATGAATCATGAATCATGAATTGAATCATGAATCGAATCATAAATCATGAATCGAATCATGAATCATGAATCATGACTTGATGATGCATGAAATGAATCATGAATCAAATCATGAATCATGAATTGAATCATGAATCATGAATCGAATCATGAATCATGAATCGAATCATGAATCATTAATTGAATCATAAATCATTAATCATGAATTGAATCATAAATTATGAACTAAATCATGAATCAAGAATCATAAATCATGAATCAAATCATGAATCATGAATTGAATCATGAATCATGAATCATGAATTGAATCATGAATCATGAGTCATGAATTATGAATTGAATCATGAATCATGAAACGAATCATGAATAATGAATTGAATCATGAATTTAATCATGATTTATGAATCGAATCATGAATCATGAATTATGAATTGAATCATGAATCATGAAACGAATCTTGAATCATGAATTGAATCATGAATTTAATCATGATTTATGAATCGAATCATGAATCATGAATCGAATCATGAATCATGAATCATGAATTGAATCATGAATCATGAATCATGAATGGAATCATGAATCATGAATCGAATCATGAATCATGAATCAAATCATGAATCATAATTTGAATCATGAATTGAATAATGAATCATGAATCATGAATTGAATCATGACTCATGAATCGAATCATGAATCATGAATCGAATCATGAATCATGAATTGAATCATGAATCATGAATTGAATCATGAATCATGAATCATGAATTGAATCATGAATCATGAATCATGAATTGAATCATGAATCATGAAATAAATCATGAATTGAATCATGAATCATGAAATAAATCATGAATTGAATCATGAATCATGAATTGAATAATGAATCATGAATTGAATCATGAATCATGAATTGAATCATGAATCATGAATTGAATCATGAATCATGAATCATGAATTGAATCATGAATCATGAATTGAATCATGAATCATGAATTAAATCATGAATCAAATCATGAATCATGAATCATGAATTGAATCATGAATCATGAATTGAATTATGAATTGAATCATGAATCATGAATCATGAATTGAATCATATATCATGAATCATGAATTGAATCATGAATCATGAATCATGAAATGAATCATGAATCATAAATTGAATCATGAATTGAATCATGAATCATGAATCATGAAATGAATCATGAATCATGAATCGAATCATGAATTATGAATCTAATCATGAATCATGAATTGAATCATGAATCATGAATTATGAATCTAATCATGAATCATGAATCATGAATCAAATCATGAATCATGAATCAAATCATGAATCATGAATCATGAATTGAATCGTGAATCATGAAATGAATCATGAATTAAATCATGAAATGAATCATGAATCATGAATTGAATCATAAATCATTAATCATGAATTGAATCATGAATCATGAACTAAATCAAGAATCATGAATCATGAATCAAATGATGAATCATGAATTGAATCATGAATCATGAATCATGAATTGAATCATGAATCATGAGTCATAAATTATGAATTGAATAATGAATCATGAATCATTAATTGATTAATGACTCATGAATCGAATCATGAATCATGAATCGAATCATGAATCATGAATTGAATTATAAATCATGAATTGAATCATGAATCATGAATCATGAATTGAATCATGAATCATGAAATAAATCATGAATTGAATCATGAATCATGAAATAAATCATGAATTGAATCATGAATCATGAATTGAATCATGAATCATGAATCATGAATTGAATCATGAATCATGAAATAAATCATGAATTGAATCATGAATCATGAAATAAATCATGAATTGAATCATGAATCATGAATTGAATAATGAATCATGAATTGAATCATGAATCATGAATTGAATCATGAATCATGAATCATGAATTGAATCATGAATCATGAATTGAATCATGAATCATGAATTGAATCATGAATCATGAATTGAATCATGAATCATGAATCATGAATTAAATCATGAATCAAATCATGAATCATGAATCATGAATTGAATCATGAATCATGAATTGAATTATGAATTGAATCATGAATCGTGAATCATGAATTGAATCATGAATCATTAATCATGAATTGAATCATGAATCATGAATCATGAATTGAATCATGAATCATGAATTGAATCATGAATCATGAATCATGAATTATGAATTGAATCATAAATCATGAAACGAATCATGAATCATAAATTGAATCATGAATTGAATCATGAATCATGAATCATGAATCATGAATCGAATCATGAATTATGAATCTAATCATGAATCATGAATTGAATCATGAATCATGAATCTAATCATGAATCATGAATCATGAATCAAATCATGAATCTTGAATCAAATCATGAATCATGAATCATGAATTGAATCGTGAATCATGAAATGAATCATGAATTAAATCATGAAATGAATCATGAATCATGAATTCAATCATGAATCATGAACTAAATCAAGAATCATGAATCATGAATCAAATGATGAATCATGAATTGAATCATGAATCATGAATCATGAATTGAATCATGAATCATGAGTCATAAATTATGAATTGAATAATGAATCATAAAACAAATCATGAATCATGAATTGAATCATGAATTTAAATATGATTTATGAATCGAATCATGAATCATGAATGGAATCATGAATCATGAATCATGAATTCTATCATAAATCATGAATCATGAATATAATCATGAATTATGAATCGAATTATGAATCATGAATCAAATCATGAATCATGAATTGAATCATGAATTGAATAATGAATCATGAAATGAATCATGAATCATGAATTGAATTATGACTCATGAATCGAATCATGAATCATGAATCGTATCATGAATCATGAATTGAATCATGAATCATGAATCATGAATTGAATCATGAAATGAATCATGAATCATGAATTGAATTATGACTCATGAATCGAATCATGAATCATGAATCGTATCATGAATCATGAATTGAATCATGAATCATGAATCATGAATTGAATCATGAATCATGAAATAAATCATTAATTGAATCATGAATTGAATCATGAATCATGAAATAAATCATGAATTGAATCATGAATTAAATCATGAATCATGAATTGAATCATGAATCATGAATTGAATCATCAATCATGAATTGAATCATGAATCATGAATCATGAATTAAATCATGAATCAAATCATGAATCATGAATCATGAATTGAATCATGAATCATGAATCATGAATTGAATCATGAATCATGAATCATGAATTGAATCATGAATCATGAATCATGAATTGAATCATGAATCATGAATCATGAATTATGAATTGAATCATAAATCATGAAACGAATCATGAATCATAAATTGAATCATGAATTGAATCATGAATCATGAATCATGAAATGAATCATGAATCATGAATCGAATCATGAATTATGAATCTAATCATGAATCATGAATTGAATCATGAATCATGAATCTAATCATGAATCATGAATCATGAATCAAATCATGAATCATGAATCAAATCATGAATCATGAATCATGAATTGAATCGTGAATCATGAAATGAATCATGAATTAAATCATGAAATGAATCATGAATCATGAATTGAATCATGAATCATGAACTAAATCAAGAATCATGAATCATGAATCAAATGATGAATCATGAATTGAATCATGAATCATGAATCATGAATTGAATCATGAATCATGAGTCATAAATTATGAATTGAATAATGAATCATAAAACAAATCATGAATCATGAATTAAATCATGAATTTAAATATGATTTATGAATCGAATCATGAATCATGAATGGAATCATGAATCATGAATCATGAATTGTATCATAAATCATGAATCATGAATGGAATCATGAATCATGAATCGAATCATGAATCATGAATCGTATCATGAATCATGAATTGAATCATGAATCATGAATCATGAATTGAATCATGAAATGAATCATGAATCATCAATTGAATTATGACTCATGAATCGAATCATGAATCATGAATCGTATCATGAATCATGAATTGAATCATGAATCATGAATCATGAATTGAATCATGAATCATGAAATAAATCATGAATTGAATCATGAATTGAATCATGAATCATGAAATAAATCATGATTTGAATCATGAATTAAATCATGAATCATGAATTGAATCATGAATCATGAATTGAATCATCAATCATGAATTGAATCATGAATCATGAATCATGAATTAAATCATGAATCAAATCATGAATCATGAATCATGAATTGAATCATGAATCATGAACTGAATCATGAATTGAATCATGAATTGAATCATGAATTGAATCATTAATCATGAATTGAATCATTAATCATGAATTGAATCATGAATTGAATCATGAATCATGAACTAAATCATTAATCATGAATCATGAATTGAATCATGAATCATGAATCATGAATTGAATCATGAATCATGAATTATGAATTGAATTATGAATCATGAAACGAATAATGAATCATAAATTGAATCATGAATCATGAATCATGAATCTAATCATGAATCATGAATCATGAATCATGAATCATGAATCATAAATCATGAATCATGAATTGAATCATGAATCATGAATCATGAATTGAATCATGAATCATGAATCATGAATCATAAATCATGAATCATGAATCGAATCTTGAATCATGAATCATGAATTGAATCATAAATCATGAATCATGAATTAAATCATGAATCATGAATCATGAATTGAACCATGAATCATGAATTATGAATTGAAACATGAATCATGAATCATGAATTATGAATTGAAACATGAATCATGAAACAAATCATGAATCATAAATTGAATCATGAATTGAATCATGAATTATGAATCATGAATCATGAATCATGAATCTAATAATGAATCATGAATCATGAATCATGAATCATGAATCATAAATCATGAATCATGAATCGAATCATGAATCATGAATCATGAATTGAATCATGAATCATGAATCATGAATCATAAATCATGAATCATGAATCGAATCATGAATCATGAATCATGAATCGAATCATGAATCAGGGATTAAATCATGAATCATGAATCATGAATCATGAATCGAATCATGAATCATGAATCATGAATCATGAATCGAATCATGAATCATGAATTGAATCATGAATCATGAATCATGAATCAGGAATCAAATCATGAATCATGAATCATGAATCAAATCATGAATCATGAATCATGAATTGAATCATGAATCATGAATTGAATCATGAATTGAATCATGAATCATGAATCATGAAATGAATCATGAATTAAATCATGAAATGAATCATGAATCATGAATTGAATCATAAATCATTAATCATGAATTGAATCATGAATCATGAACTAAATCATGAATTGAATCATGAAAAATGAATCATGAAACGAATCATGAATCATGAAACATGAATGGAATCATGAATCATGAATCATGAATGGAATCATGAATCATGAATCGAATCATGAATCATGAATTGAATCATGAATCATGAATCATGAAATGAATCATGAATCATGAATTGAATTATGAATCATGAATTGAATCATGAATCATGAATTGAATTATGAATTGAATCATGAATTGAATCATGAATCATGAATTGAATTATGAATTGAATCATGAATCATGAATCATGAATTGAATCATGAATCATGAATCATGAATTGAATCATGAATCATGAATCATGAATTTAATCATGAATCATGAATCATGAATTATGAATTGAATCATGAATCATGAATTGAATCATGAATCATGAATCATGAATTGAATCATGAATCATGAATCATGAATCATAAATCATGAATCATGAATCGAATCATGAATCATGAATCATGAATTGAATCATAAATCATGAATCATGAATTAAATCATGAATCATGAATCATGAATTGAATCATGAATCATGAATTATGAATTGAAACATGAATCATGAATCATGAATTATGAATTGAAACATGAATCATGAAACGAATCATGAATCATAAATTGAATCATGAATTGAATCATGAATCATGAATCATGAATCATGAATCATGAATCATGAATCATGAATCTAATCATGAATCATGAATCATGAATCATGAATAATAAATCATGAATCATGAATCGAATCATGAATCATGAATCATGAATCGAATCATGAATCAGGGATTAAATCATGAATCATGAATCATGAATCATGAATCGAATCATGAATCATGAATCATGAATCATGAATCGAATCATGAATCATGAATTGAATCATGAATCATGAATCATGAATCATGAATCAAATCATGAATCATGAATCATGAATCAAATCATGAATCATGAATCATGAATTGAATCATGAATCATGAATTGAATCATGAATTGAATCATGAATCATGAATCATGAAATGAATCATGAATTAAATCATGAAATGACTCATGATTCATGCATTGAATCATAAATCATTAATCATGAATTGAATCATGAATCATGAACTAAATCATGAATTGAATCATGAAACATGAATCATGAAACGAATCATGAATCATGAAACATGAATGGAATCATGAATCATGAATCATGAATGGAATCATGAATCATGAATCGAATCATGAATCATGAATTGAATCATGAATCATGAATCATGAAATGAATCATGAATCATGAATTGAATTATGAATCATGAATTGAATCATGAATTGAATCATGAATCATGAATCGAATCATGAATCAGGAATTGAATCATGAATCATGAATCATGAATCATAAATCATGAATCAGGAATTGAATCATGAGTCATGAATCATGAATTGAATCATGAATCATGAATCATAAATCATGAATCATGAATCGAATCATGAATCATGAATCATGAATTGAATCATAAATCATGAATCATGAATCGAATCATGAATCATAAATTATGAATTGAATCATGAATCATGAATCATGAATTGAATCATGAATCATGAATCATGAATTATGAATTGAAACATGAATCATGAAACGAATCATGAATCATAAATTGAATCATGAATTGAATCATGAATCATGAATCATGAATCATGAATCATGAATCATGAATCATGAATCTAATCATGAATCATGAATCATAAATCATGAATCATGAATCGAATCAAGAATCATGAATCATGAATTGAATCATAAATCATGAATCGAATCATGAATCATGAATCGAATCATGAATCATGAATTGAATCATGAATCATGAATCATGAACCATGAATCATGAATCAAATCATGAATCATGAATCATGAATCAAATCATGAATCATGAATTATGAATTGAATCATGAATTGAATCATGAAATGAATCATGAATCATGAATTTTTATCATAAATCATTAATCATTAATTGAATCATGAATCATGAACTAAATCATGAATTGAATCATGAAACATGAATCATGAAACGAATCATGAATCATGAATCATGAATGGAATAATGAATCATGAATCGAATCATGAATTGAATCATGAATCATGAATCGAATCATGAATCATGAATCGAATCATGAATCATGAATCGAATCATAAATCATGAATTGAATCATGAATCATGAATTAAATCATGAATCGTGAATTGAATAATGAATCATGATTTAAATCATGAATCATTAATTGAATCATGAATCATGAATCGAATCATGAATCATGAATCGAATCATGAATTAAATCATGAATCATGAATCATGAATCGAATCATGAATCATGATTTAAATCATGAATCATTAATTGAATCATGAATCATGAATCGAATCATGAATCATGAATTGAATCATGAATCATGAATCATGAAATGAATCATGAATCATGAATTGAATCATGAATCATGAATCGAATCATGAATCAGGAATTGAATCATGAATTATGAATCATGAATCATGAATCAAATCATGAATCATGAATTGAATCATGAATCATGAACTGAATCATGAATTGAATCATGAATCATGAAATGAATCATGAATCATGAATTGAATCATGAATCGAATCATGAATCATGAATCGAATCATGAATCATGCATTGAATCATGAATCATGAATTGAATCATGAAATGAATCATGAATTGAATCATGAATCATGAATCGAATCATAAATCATGAACTGAATCATGAACCATAATTCATGAATTGAATCATGAATCATGAACTAAATCATGAATTGAATCATGAATCATGAACTGAATCATGAACCATAATTCATGAATTGAATCATGAATCATGAACTAAATCATGAATTGAATCATGAATCATGAATTGAATCATGAATCATGAAATGAATCATGAATCATGAATTGAATCATAAATCATTAATCATGAATTTAATCATGAATCATGAACTAAATCATGAATTGAATCATGAATCATGAATCATGAAACGAATCATGAATCATGAATCAAATCATGAATCAAGAATCATGAATCATGAATGGAATCATGAATCATGAATCATGAATTGAATCATGAATTATGAATCATGAATTATGAATCATGAATGGAATCATGAATCATGAATCGAATCAAGAATTGAATCATGAATTGAATTATGAATCATGAAATGAATCATGAATCATGAATCGAATCATGAATCATGAATTGAATCATGAATCATGAATCGAATCATGAATCATGAATTGAATCATGAATCATGAATTGAATTAGGAATCATGAATCATGAATCATGAAATGAATCATGAATCATGATTGAAATCATGAATCATTAATTTAATCATGAATCATGAATTGAATCATGAATCGTGATTTAAATCATGAATCATTAATTGAATCATGAATCATGAATCTATCATGAATCATGAATTGAATCATGAATTATGAATTGAATCATGAATCATGAATCATTAATCAAATCATGAATCATGAATTGAATCATGAATTGAATAATGAATTGAATCATGAATCGAATCATGAACCATGAATCATGAATTGAATTATGAATCATGAATTGAATCATGAATTGAATCATGAATCATGAATCGAATCATGAATCAGGAATTGAATCATGAATTATGAATCATGAATCATGAATCGAATCATGAATTGAATCATGAATCATGAATCATGAAACGAATCATGAATCATGAATCAAATCATGAATCAAGAATCATGAATCATGAATGGAATCATGAATCATGAATCATGAAATGAATCATGAATTATGAATCATGAATTATGAATCATGAATGGAATCATGAATCATGAATCGAATCATGAATTGAATCATGAATTGAATTATGAATCATGAAATGAATCATGAATCATGAATCGAATCATGAATCATGAATTGAATCATGAATCATGAATCGAATCATGAATCATGAATTGAATCATGAATCATGAATTGAATTAGGAATCATGAATCATGAATCATGAAATGAATCATGAATCATGATTGAAATCATGAATCATTAATTTAATCATGAATCATGAATTGAATCATGAATCGTGATTTAAATCATGAATCATTAATTGAATCATGAATCATGAATCTATCATGAATCATGAATTGAATCATGAATCATGAATTGAATCATGAATCATGAATCATTAATCAAATCATGAATCATGAATTGAATCATGAATTGAATAATGAATTGAATCATGAATCGAATCATGAACCATGAATCATGAATTGAATCATGAGTCATGAACTGAATCATGAATTGAATCATGAATCATGAATCATGAAATGAATCATGAATCATGAATTGAATCATGAATCGAATCATGAATCATGAATCGAATCATGAATCATGCATTGAATCATGAATCAAAAATCATGAATTGAATCATGAATCATGAAGTCAATCATAAATTGAATTATGAATCATAAATCATGAAATGAATCATGAATTAAATCATGAAATGAATCATGAATCATGAATTGAATCATAAATCATTAATCATGAATTGAATCATGAATCATGAATCAAATCATGAATCATGAATCAAATCATAAATCATGAATTGAATCATGAATCATAAATCATGAATTGAATCATGAATCATGAATTGAATCATGAATCATAAATCATGAATTGAATCATGAATCATGAATTGAATCATGAAACATGAATCGAATCATGAATCAAATCATGAATCATGAATTGAATTATGAATTGATTCATGAATCATGAAATGAATCATGAATAAAATCATGAATCATGAATTGAATCATGATTAATGAATTATGAATCTAATCATGAATCATGAATCATGAATTGAATCATGAATCATGAATTGAATCATGAATCATGAATCATGAATCATGAATCATGAATCGAATCATGAATCATGAATCATGAATTGAATCATGAATCATGAATTGAATCATGAATCATGAATCGAATCATGAATCGAATCATGAATCATAAATTGAATCATGAATTGAATTATGAATCAAGATTCATGAAATGAATCATGAATCATGAATTGAATCATGAATCATGAGTCATGAATTATGAATTGAATCATGAATCATGAAACGAATCATGAATCATGAATTGAATCATGAATTTAATCATGATTTATGAATCGAATCATGAATCATGAATTATGAATTGAATCATGAATCATGAAACGAATCATGAATCAGGAATTGAATCATGAATTTAATCATGATTTATGAATCGAATCATGAATCATGAATCGAACCATGAATCATGAATCATGAATTGAATCATGAATCATGAATGGAATCATGAATCATGAATCGGATCATGAATCATGAATCAAATCATGAATCATGAATTGAATCATGAATCATGAATCATTAATCAAATCATGAATCATGAATCATTAATCAAATCATGAATCATGAATTGAATCATGAATTGAATAATGAATTGAATCATGAATCGAATCATGAACCATGAATCGAATCATGAACCATGAATCATGAATTGAATTATGAATCATGAATTGAATCATGAATTGAATCATGAATCATGAATCGAATCATGAATCAGGAATTGAATCATGAATTATGAATCATGAATCATGAATCGAATCATGAATCATGAACTGAATCATGAATCATGAACTGAATCATGCATTGAATCATGAATCATGAATCATGAAATGAATCATGAATCATGAATTGAATCATGAATCGAATCATGAATCATGAATCGAATCATGAATCATGCATTGAATCACGAATCATGAATTGAATCATGAAATGAATCATGAATTGAATCATGAATCATGAATCGAATCATAAATCATGAATTGAATCATGAATCAAAAATCATGAATTGAATCATGAATCATGAATTCAATCATAAATTGAATCATGAATCATAAATCATGAAATGAATCATGAATTGAATCATAAATCATTAATCATGAATTTAATCATGAATCATGAATCAATTCATGAATCATGAATCAAATCATGAATCATGAATCATGAATTGAATCATGAATCATAAATCATGAATTGAATCGTGAATCATGAATTGAATCATGAATCATGAATCATGAATCGAATCATGAATCATAAATTGAATCATGAATTGAATCATGAATCAAGATTCATGAAATGAATCATGAATCATGAATTGAATCATGAATCATGAATCATGAATTGAATCATGAATCATGAAATAAATCATGAATTGAATCATGAATCATGAAATAAATCATGAATTGAATCATGAATCATGAAACGAATCATGAATCATGAATTGAATCATGAATTTAATCATGATTTATGAATCGAATCATGAATCATGAATTATGAATTGAATCATGAATCATGAAACGAATCATGAATCAGGAATTGAATCATGAATTTAATCATGATTTATGAATCGAATCATGAATCATGAATCGAATCATGAATCATGAATCATGAATTGAATCATGAATCATGAATGGAATCATGAATCATGAATCGGATCATGAATCATGAATCAAATCATGAATCATGAATTGAATCATGAATTGAATAATGAATCATGAAATGAATCATGAATCATGAATTGAATCATGACTCATGAATTTAATCATGAATCATGAATCGAATCATGAATCATGAATTGAATCATGAATCATGAATCATGAATTGAATCATGAATCATGAAATAAATCATGAATTGAATCATGAATCATGAAATAAATCATGAATTGAATCATGAATCATGAATTCAATAATGAATCATGAATTGAATCGTGAATCATGAATTGAATCATGAATCATGAATCATGAATTGAATCATGAATCATGAATTGAATCATGAATCATGAAACGAATCATAAATCAGGAATTGAATCATGAATTTAATCATGATTTATGAATCGAATCATGAATCATGAATGGAATCATGAATCATGAATCATGAATTGAATCATGAATCATGAATCATGAATGGAATCATGAATCATGAATCGGATCATGAATCATGAATGGAATCATGAATCATGAATCGAATCATGAATTGAATCATGAATCATGAATCGAATCATGAATCATGAATCGAATCATGAATCATGAATCGAATCATAAATCATGAATTGAATCATGAATCATGAATTGAATCATGAATCATGAATTGAATAATGAATCATGATTTAAATCATGAATCATTAATTGAATCATGAATCATGAATCGAATCATGAATCATGAATCGAATCATGAATTGAATCATGAATCATGAATCATGAATCGAATCATGAATCATAAATTGAATCATGAATTGAATCATGAATCATGAATTGAATCATGAATCATGAATTGAATCATGAATCATGAATCGAATCATGAATCGAATCATGAATCATAAATTGAATCATGAACTGAATCATGAATCAAGATTCATGAAATGAATCATGAATCATGAATTGAATCATGAATCATGAGTCATGAATTATGAATTGAATCATGAATCATGAAACGAATCATGAATCATGAATTGAATCATGAATTTAATCATGATTTATGAATCGAATCATGAATCATGAATTATGAATTGAATCATGAATCATGAAACGAATCATGAATCAGGAATTGAATCATGAATTTAATCATGATTTATGAATTGAATCATGAATCATGAATCGAACCATGAATCATGAATCATGAATTGAATCATGAATCATGAATCATGAATGGAATCATGAATCATGAATCGGATCATGAATCATGAATCAAATCATGAATCATGAATTGAATCATGAATCATGAATCATTAATCAAATCATGAATCATTAATTGAATCATGAATTGAAAAATGAATTGAATCATGAATCGAATCATGAACCATGAATCATGAATTGAATTATGAATTATGAATCGAATCATGAATCATGAATTATGAATTCAATCATGAATCATGAAACGAATCATGAATCAAGAATTGAATCATGAATTTAATCATGATTTATGAATCGAATCATGAATCATGAATCGAATCATGAATCATGAATCATGAATGGAATCATGAATCATGAATCGGATCATGAATCATGAATCAAATCACGAATCATGAATTGAATCATGAATTGAATAATGAATCATGAAATGAATCATGAATCATGAATTGAATCATGACTCATGAATTTAATCATGAATCATGAATCGAATCATGAATCATGAATTGAATCATGAATCATGAATTGAATCATGAATCATGAATTGAATCATGAATCATGAAATAAATCATGAATTGAATCATGAATCATGAAATAAATCATGAATTGAATCATGAATTGAATCATGAATCATGAATTGAATCATGAATCATGAATTCAATAATGAATCATGAATTGAATCGTGAATCATGAATTGAATCATGAATCATGAATCATGAATTGAATCATGAATCATGAATTGAATCATGAATCATGAAACGAATCATAAATCAGGAATTGAATCATGAATTTAATCATGATTTATGAATCGAATCATGAATCATGAATGGAATCATGAATCATGAATCATGAATTGAATTATGAATCATGAGTCATGAATGGAATCATGAATCATGAATCGGATCATGAATCATGAATGGAATCATGAATCATGAATCGAATCATGAATTGAATCATGAATCATGAATCGAATCATGAATCATGAATCGAATCATGAATCATGAATCGAATCATAAATCATGAATTGAATCATGAATCATGAATTGAATCATGAATCATGAATTGAATAATGAATCATGATTTAAATCATGAATCATTAATTGAATCATGAATCATGAATCGAATCATGAATCATGAATCGAATCATGAATTGAATCATGAATCATGAATCATGAATCGAATCATGAATCATGATTTAAATCATGAATCATTAATTGAATCATGAATCATGAATCGAATCATGAATCATGAATTGAATCATGAATCATGAATTGAATCATGAATCATGAATCATGAATCATGAATCATGAATCGAATCATGAATCATGAATTGAATCATGAATCATGAATTGAATCATGAATCATGAATTGAATCATGAATCATGAATCGAATCATGAATCGAATCATGAATCATGAATCGAATCATGAATCATAAATTGAATCATGAATTGAATCATGAATCATGAGTCATGAATTATGAATTGAATCATGAATCATGAAATGAATCATGAATCATGAATTGAATCATGAATTTAATCATGATTTATGAATCGAATCATGAATCATGAATTATGAATTGAATCATGAATCATGAAACGAATCATGAATCAGGAATTGAATCATGAATTTAATCATGATTTATGAATCGAATCATGAATCATGAATCGAACCATGAATCATGAATCATGAATTGAATCATGAATCATGAATCATGAATGGAATCATGAATCATGAATCGGATCATGAATCATGAATCAAATCATGAATCATGAATTGAATCATGAATCATGAATCATTAATCAAATCATGAATCATGAATTGAATCATGAATTGAATAATGAATTGAATCATGAATCGAATCATGAACCATGAATCATGAATTGAATTATGAATCATGAATTGAATCATGAATTGAATCATGAATCATGAATCGAATCATGAATCAGGAATTGAATCATGAATTATGAATCATGAATCGAATCATGAATCATGAATTGAATCATGTATCATGAACTAAATCATGCATTGAATCATGAATCATGAATCATGAAATGAATCATGAATCATGAATTGAATCATGAATCGAATCATGAATCATGAATCGAATCATGAATCATGCATTGAATCACGAATCATGAATTGAATCATGAAATGAATCATGAATTGAATCATGAATCATGAATCGAATCATAAATCATGAATTGAATCATGAATCAAAAATCATGAATTGAATCATGAATCATGAATTCAATCATAAATTGAATCATGAATCATAAATCATGAAATGAATCATGAATCATGAATTGAATCATAAATCATTAATCATGAATTGAATCATGAATCATGAATCAAATCATGAATCATGAATCAAATCATGAATCATGAATCATGAATTGAATCATGAATCATAAATCATGAATTGAATCATGAATCATGAATTGAATCATGAATCATAAATCATGAATTGAATCATGAATCATGAATTGAATCATGAAACATGAATCGAATCATGAATCAAATCATGAATCATGAATTGAATCATGAATCATGAATCATGAATCATGAATCATGAATCGAATCATGAATCATGAATCATGAATTGAATCATGAATCATGAATTGAATCATGAATCATGAATCGAATCATGAATCGAATCATGAATTATAAATTGAATCATGAATTGAATCATGAATCAAGATTCATGAAATGAATCATGAATCATGAATTGAATCATGAATCATGAATCATGAATTGAATCATGAATCATGAGTCATGAATTATGAATTGAATCATGAATCATGAAACGAATCATGAATCATGAATTGAATCATGAATTTAATCATGATTTATGAATCGAATCATGAATCATGAATTATGAATTGAATCATGAATCATGAAACGAATCATGAATCAGGAATTGAATCATGAATTTAATCATGATTTATGAATCGAATCATGAATCATGAATCGAATCATGAATCATGAATTGAATCATGAATCATGAATGGAATCATGAATCATGAATCGGATCATGAATCATGAATCAAATCATGAATCATGAATTGAATCATGAATTGAATAATGAATCATGAAATGAATCATGAATCATGAATTGAATCATGACTCATGAATTTAATCATGAATCATGAATTTAATCATGAATCATGAATTGAATCATGAATCATGAATTGAATCATGAATCATGAATCATGAATTGAATCATGAATCATGAAATAAATCATGAATTGAATCATGAATCATGAAATAAATCATGAATTGAATCATGAATTGAATCATGAATCATGAATTGAATCATGAATCATGAATTCAATAATGAATCATGAATTGAATCGTGAATCATGAATTGAATCATGAATCATGAATCATGAATTGAATCATGAATCATGAATTGAATCATGAATCATGAAACGAATCATAAATCAGGAATTGAATCATGAATTTAATCATGATTTATGAATCGAATCATGAATCATGAATGGAATCATGAATCATGAATCATGAATCGAATCATGAATTGAATCATGAATCATGAATCATGAATCGAATCATGAATCATGATTTAAATCATGAATCATTAATTGAATCATGAATCATGAATCGAATCATGAATCGAATCATGAATCATAAACTGAATCATGAATTGAATCATGAATCAAGATTCATGAAATGAATCATGAATCATGAATTGAATCATGAATCATGAATCATGAATTGAATCATGAATCATGAATCGAATCATGAATCGAATCATGATTCATAAATTGAATCATGAATTGAATCATGAATCAAGATTCATGAAATGAATCATGAATCATGAATTGAATCATGAATCATGAGTCATGAATTATGAATTGAATCATGAATCATGAAACGAATCATGAATCATGAATTGAATCATGAATTTAATCATGATTTATGAATCGAATCATGAATCATGAATTATGAATTGAATCATGAATCATGAAACGAATCATGAATCAGGAATTGAATCATGAATTTAATCATGATTTATGAATCGAATCATGAATCATGAATCGAACCATGAATCATGAATCATGAATTGAATCATGAATCATGAATCATGAATGGAATCATGAATCATGAATCGGATCATGAATCATGAATCAAATCATGAATCATGAATTGAATCATGAATCATGAATCATTAATCAAATCATGAATCATGAATTGAATCATGAATTGAATAATGAATTGAATCATGAATCGAATCATGAACCATGAATCATGAATTGAATTATGAATTATGAATCGAATCATGAATCATGAATCATGAAACGAATCATGAATCAGGAATTGAATCATGAATTTAATCATGATTTATGAATCGAATCATGAATCATGAATCGAATCATGAATCATGAATCATGAATGGAATCATGAATCATGAATCGGATCATGAATCATGAATCAAATCATGAATCATGAATTGAATCATGAATTGAATAATGAATCATGAAATCAATCATGAATCATGAATTGAATCATGACTCATGAATTTAATCATGAATCATGACTCGAATCATGAATAATGAATTGAATCATGAATCATGAATTGAATCATGAATCATGAATCATGAATTGAATCATGAATCATGAAATAAATCATGAATTGAATCATGAATCATGAAATAAATCATGAATTGAATCATGAATTGAATCATGAATCATGAATTGAATCATGAATCATGAATTCAATAATGAATCATGAATTGAATCGTGAATCATGAATTGAATCATGAATCATGAATCATGAATTGAATCATGAATCATGAATTGAATCATGAATCATGAAACGAATCATAAATCAGGAATTGAATCATGAATTTAATCATGATTTATGAATCGAATCATGAATCATGAATGGAATCATGAATCATGAATCATGAATTGAATTATGAATCATGAGTCATGAATGGAATCATGAATCATGAATCGGTTCATGAATCATGAATGGAATCATGAATCATGAATCGAATCATGAATTGAATCATGAATCATGAATCGAATCATGAATCATGAATCGAATCATGTATCATGAATCGAATCATAAATCATGAATTGAATCATGAATCATGAATTGAATCATGAATCATGAATTGAATAATGAATCATGATTTAAATCATGAATCATTAATTGAATCATGAATCATGAATCGAATCATGAATCATGAATCGAATCATGAATTGAATCATGAATCATGAATCATGAATCGAATCATGAATCATGATTTAAATCATGAATCATTAATTGAATCATGAATCATGAATCGAATCATGAATCATGAATTGAATCATGAATCATGAATTGAATCATGAATCATGAATCATGAATCATGAATCATGAATCGAATCATGAATCATGAATCATGAATTGAATCATGAATCATGAATTGAATCATGAATCATGAATCGAATCATGAATCGAATCATGAATCATAAATTGAATCATGAATTGAATCATGAATCAAGATTCATGAAATGAGTCATGAATCATGAATTGAATCATAAATCATGAGTCATGAATTATGAATTGAATCATGAATCATGAAACGAATCATGAATCATGAATTGAATCATGAATTTAATCATGATTTATGAATCGAATCATGAATCATGAATCATGAATTGAATCATGAATTTAATCATGATTTATGAATCGAATCATGAATCATGAATTATGAATTGAATCATGAATCATGAAACGAATCATGAATCAGGAATTGAATCATGAATTTAATCATGATTTATGAATCGAATCATGAATCATGAATCGAACCATGAATCATGAATCATGAATTGAATCATGAATCATGAATCATGAATGGAATCATGAATCATGAATCGGATCATGAATCATGAATCAAATCATCAATCATGAATTGAATCATGAATCATGAATCATTAATCAAATCATGAATCATGAATTGAATCATGAATTGAATAATGAATTGAATCATGAATCGAATCATGAACCATGAATCATGAATTGAATTATGAATCATGAATTGAATCATGAATCATGAATCGAATCATGAATCAGGAATTGAATCATGAATTATGAATCATGAATCGAATCATGAATCATGAATTGAATCATGAATCATGAACTAAATCATGCATTGAATCATGAATCATGAATCATGAAATGAATCATGAATCATAAATTGAATCATGAATCGAATCATGAATCATGAATCGAATCATGAATCATGCATTGAATCACGAATCATGAATTGAATCATGAAATGAATCATGAATCGAATCATAAATCATGAATTGAATCATGAATCAAAAATCATGAATTGAATCATGAATCATGAATTCAATCATAAATTGAATCATGAATCATAAATCATGAAATGAATCATGAATCATGAATTGAATCATAAATCATTAATCATGAATTGAATCATGAATCATAAATCAAATCATGAATCATGAATCAAATCATGAATCATGAATCATGAATTGAATCATGAATCATAAATCATGAATTGAATCATGAATCATGAATTGAATCATGAATCATAAATCATGAATTGAATCATGAATCATGAATTGAATCATGAAACATGAATCGAATCATGAATCAAATCATGAATCATGAATTGAATTATGAATTGATTCATGAATCATGAAATGAATCATGAATAAAATCATGAATCATGAATCGAATCATGAATCATGAATCATGAATTGAATCATGAATCATGAATCAAATCATGAATCGAATCATGAATCATAAATTGAATCATGAATTGAATCATGAATCAAGATTCATGAAATGAATCATGAATCATGAATTGAATCATGAATCATGAATCATGAATTGAATCATGAATCATGAGTCATGAATTATGAATTGAATCATGAATCATGAAACGAATCATGAATCATGAATTGAATCATGAATTTAATCATGATTTATGAATCGAATCATGAATCATGAATCGAATCATGAATCATGAATCATGAATTGAATCATGAATCATGAATGGAATCATGAATCATGAATCGGATCATGAATCATGAATCAAATCATGAATCATGAATTGAATCATGAATTGAATAATGAATCATGAAATGAATCATGAATCATGAATTGAATCATGACTCATGAATTTAATCATGAATCATGAATCGAATCATGAATCATGAATTGAATCATAAATCATGAATTGAATCATGAATCATGAATCATGAATTGAATCATGAATCATGAAATAAATCATGAATTGAATCATGAATCATGAAATAAATCATGAATTGAATCATGAATCATGAATTGAATCATGAATCATGAATTCAATAATGAATCATGAATTGAATCGTGAATCATGAATTGAATCATGAATCATGAATCATGAATTGAATCATGAATCATGAATTGAATCATGAATCATGAAACGAATCATAAATCAGGAATTGAATCATGAATTTAATCATGATTTATGAATCGAATCATGAATCATGAATGGAATCATGAATCATGAATCATGAATTGAATCATGAATCATGAATCATGAATGGAATCATGAATCATGAATCGGATCATGAATCATGAATGGAATCATGAATCATGAATCGAATCATGAATTGAATCATGAATCATGAATCGAATCATGAATCATGAATTGAATCATGAATCATGAATCGAATCATAAATCATGAATTGAATCATGAATCATGAATTGAATCATGAATCATGAATTGAATAATGAATCATGATTTAAATCATGAATCATTAATTGAATCATGAATCATGAATCGAATCATGAATCATGAATCGAATCATGAATTGAATCATGAATCATGAATCATGAATCGAATCATGAATCATGATTTAAATCATGAATCATTAATTGAATCATGAATCATGAATCGAATCATGAATCGAATCATGAATCATAAATTGAATCATGAATTGAATCATGAATCAAGATTCATGAAATGAATCATGAATCATGAATTGAATCATGAATCATGAATCATGAATTGAATCATGAATCATGAATTGAATCATGAATCATGGTTCGAATCATGAATCGAATCATGAATCATAAATTGAATCATGAATTGAATCATGAATCAAGATTCATGAAATGAATCATGAATCATGAATTGAATCATGAATCATGAGTCATGAATTATGAATTGAATCATGAATCATGAAACGAATCATGAATCATGAATTGAATCATGAATTTAATCATGATTTATGAATCGAATCATGAATCATGATTTATGAATTGAATCATGAATCATGAAACAAATCATGAATCAGGAATTGAATCATGAATTTAATCATGATTTATGAATCGAATCATGAATCATGAATCGAACCATGAATCATGAATCATGAATTGAATCATGAATCATGAATCATGAATGGAATCATGAATCATGAATCGGATCATGAATCATGAATCAAATCATGAATCATGAATTGAATCATGAATCATGAATCATTAATCAAATCATGAATCATGAATTGAATCATGAATTGAATAATGAATTGAATCATGAATCGAATCATGAACCATGAATCATGAATTGAATTATGAATTATGAATCGAATCATGAATCATGAATTATGAATTGAATCATGAATCATGAAACGAATCATGAATCAGGAATTGAATCATGAATTTAATCATGATTTATGAATCGAATCATGAATCATGAATCGAACCATGAATCATGAATCATGAATTGAATCATGAATCATGAATCATGAATGGAATCATGAATCATGAATCGGATCATGAATCATGAATCAAATCATGAATCATGAATTGAATCATGAATCATGAATCATTAATCAAATCATGAATCATGAATTGAATCATGAATTGAATAATGAATTTAATCATGAATCGAATCATGAACCATGAATCATGAATTGAATTATGAATTATGAATCGAATCATGAATCATGAATCATGAATGGAATCATGAATCATGAATCAGATCATGAATCATGAATCAAATCATGAATCATGAATTGAATCATGAATTGAATAATGAATCATGAAATGAATCATGAATCATGAATTGAATCATGACTCATGAATTTAATCATGAATCATGAATCGAATCATGAATCATGAATTGAATCATGAATCATGAATTGAATCATGAATCATGAATCATGAATTGAATCATGAATCATGAAATAAATCATGAATTGAATCATGATTCATGAAATAAATCATGAATTGAATCATGAATTGAATCATGAATCATGAATTGAATCATGAATCATGAATTCAATAATGAATCATGAATTGAATCGTGAATCATGAATTGAATCATGAATCATGAATCATGAATTGAATCATGAATCATGAATTGTATCATGAATCATGAAACGAATCATAAATCAGGAATTGAATCATGAATTTAATCATGATTTATGAATCGAATCATGAATCATGAATGGAATCATGAATCATGAATCATGAATTGAATTATGAATCATGAATCATGAATGGAATCATGAATCATGAATCGGATCATGAATCATGAATGGAATCATGAATCATGAATCGAATCATGAATTGAATCATGAATCATGAATCGAATCATGAATCATGAATCGAATCATGAATCATGAATCGAATCATAAATCATGAATTGAATCATGAATCGAATCATGAATCATGAATTAAATAATGAATCATGATTTAAATCATGAATCATTAATTGAATCATGAATCATGAATCGAATCATGAATCATGAATCGAATCATGAATTGAATCATGAATCATGAATCATGAATCGAATCATGAATCATGATTTAAATCATGAATCATTAATTGAATCATGAATCATGAATCGAATCATGAATCGAATCATGAATCATAAATTGAATCATGAATTGAATCATGAATCAAGATTCATGAAATGAATCATGAATCATGAATTGAATCATGAATCATGAATCATGAATTGAATCATGAATCATGAATTGAATCATGAATCATGAATTCAATTATAAATTGAATCATGAATCATAAATCATGAAATGAATCATGAATTAAATCATGAAATGAATCATGAATCATGAATCAAATCTTGAATCATGAATCAAATCATGAATCATGAATCATGAATTGAATCATGAATCATAAATCATGAATTGAATCATGAATCATGAATTGAATCATGAAACATGAATCGAATCATGAATCAAATCATGAATCATGAATTTAATTATGAATTGATTCATGAATCATGAAATGAATCATGAATAAAATCATGAATCATGAATTGAATCATGAATCATGAATTATGAATATAATCATGAATCATGAATCATGAATTGAATCATGAATCATGAATCATGAATCATGAATCGAATCATGAATCATGAATTGAATCATGAATCATGAATCATGAATCATGAATCGAATCATTAATCATGAATCATGAATTGAATCATGAATCATGAAATGAATCATGAATCATGAATCGAATCATGAATCATTAATTGAATTATGAATCATGAATTGAATCATGAATCATGAATCTTGAATCATGAATCATGAATCATGAATTGAATCATGAATCATGATTTAAATCATGAATCATGAATTGAATTATGAATCATGATTTAAATCATGAATCATTAATTGAATCATGAATCATTAATTGAATCATGAATCATGAATCGAATCATGAATCATGAATCGAATCATGAATTGAATCATGAATCATGAATCATGAATTTAATCATGAATCATGAATCATGAATTATGAATTGAATCATAAATCATGAAACGAATCATGAATCATGAAATGAATCATGAATCATGAATCGAATCATGAATTATGAATCTAATCATGAATTATGAATTGAATCATGAATCATGAATTATGAATCTAATCATGAATCATGAATCATGAATTGAATCATGAATCATGAATCGAATCATGAATCATGAATCATGAATTGAATCATGAATCATGAATCATGAATTGAATCATAAATCATGAATCGAATCGTGAATCAGGAATTAAATCATAAATCATGAATCATGAATCATGAATCGAATCATGAATCAAGAATCATGAATCATGAATCATGAATCGAATCATGAATCATGAATTGAATCATGAATCATGAATCATGAATTGAATCATGAATCATGAATTGTATTATGAATTGAATCATGAATCATGAATCATGAAATTAATCATGAATTAAATCATGAAATTAATCATGAATCATGAATTGAATCATAAATCATTAATCATGAATTGAATCATGAATCATGAACTAAATTATGAATTGAATCATGAATCATGAATTATGAAACGAATTATGAATCATGAATCAAATCATGAATCAAGAATCATGAATCATGAATCATGAATCGAATCATTAATCATGAATCATGAATTGAATCATGAATCATGAATCATGAATGGAATCATGAATAATGAATCAAATCATGAATTGAATCATGAATTGATTTATGAATCATGAAATGAATCATGAATCATGAATCGAATCATGAATCATGAATCGAATCATGAATCATGAATTGAATCATGAATCATGAATTGAATCATGAATCATGAATCATGAATCATGAATCATGAATTGAATCATGAATCATGATTTAAATCATGAATTGAATCATGAATCATGATTTAAATCATGAATCATTAATTGAATCATGAATCATGAATCGAATCATGAATCATGAATCGAATCATGAATTGAATCATGAATCATGAATCATGAATCATGAATTGAATCATGAATCATGAATTGAATCATGAATCATGAATTGAATCATGAATCATGAATCATGAATCATGAATCATGAATCATGAATTGAATCATGAATCATGATTTAAATCATGAATCATGAATTGAATCATGAATCATGATTTAAATCATGAATCATGAATTGAATCATGAATCATGAATCGAATCATGAATCATGAATCGAATCATGAATTGAATCATGAATCATGAATCATGAATCATGAATTGAATCATGAATCATGATTTAAATCATGAATCATTAATTAAATCATGAATCATGAATCGAATCATGAATCATGAATTGAATCATGAATCATGAATCATGAAATGAATCATGAATCATTAATCGAATCATGAATCATGAATTGAATCATGAATTGAATCATGAATTGAATCATGAATCATGAATCGAATCATGAATCAGGAATTGAATCATGAATTATGAATCATGAATCGAACCATGAATCATGAATCATGAATTGAATCATGAATCATGAACCGAATCATTAATTGAAACATGAATCATGAATCATGAAATGAATCATGAATCATTAATTGAATCATGAATCGAATCATGAATAATGAATCGAATCATGAATCATGCATTGAATCATGAATCATGAATTGAATCATGAAATGAATCATGAATTGAATCATGAATCATGAATCGAATCATAAATCTTGAATTGAATCATGAATCATGAATCATGAATTGAATCATGAATCATGAATTCAATCATAAATTGAATCATGAATCATAAATCATGAAATGAATTATGAATTAAATCATAAAATGAATCATGAATCATGAATTGAATCATAAATCATTAATCATGAATTGAATCATGAATCATGAATGAAATCATGAATCATGAATTGAATCATGAATTATGAATCATGAATCATGAATCAAATCATGAATCATGAATCAAATCATGAATCATGAATCATGAATTGAATCGTGAATCATGAAATGAATCATGAATTAAATCATTAAATGAATCATGAATTATGAATTGAATCATAAATCATTAATCATGAATTGAATCATGAATCATGAACTAAATCAAGAATCGTGAATCATGAATCAAATGATGAATCATGAAGTGAATCATGAATCATGAATCATGAATTAAATCATGAATCATGAGTCATGAAATATGAATTGAATCATGAATCATAAAAGAAATCATGAATCATAAATTGAATCATGAATCATGAATCATGAATTGAATCATGAATTATGAATCATGAATGGAATCATAAATCATGAATCGAATCATGAATCATGAATCAAATCATGAATCATGAATTGAATCATGAATTGAATAATGAATCATGAATCGAATCATGAATCATGAATTGAATCATGAATCATGAATTGAATCATGAATCATGAAATAAATCATGAATTGAATCATGAATTGAATCAAGAATCATGAAATAAATCATGAATTGAATCATGAATTAAATCATGAATCATGAATTGAATCATGAATCATGAATTGAATCATGATTCATGAATCATGAATAAATCATGAATCAAATCATGAATCATGAATCATGAATTGAATCATGAATCATGAATTGAATCATGAATTGAATCATGAATCGTGAATCATGAATTGAATCATGAATCATGAATTGAATCATGAATTGAATCATGAATAATGAACTAAATCATGAATCAAGAATCATGAATCATGAATCAAATCATTAATCATGAATCATGAATTGAATCATGAATCATGAATCATGAATTATGAATCATGAATCATGAATCATGAATTGAATCATGAATCATAAATTGAATCATGAATTGAATCATGAATCATGAATCATGAATCTAATCATGAATCATGAATCATGAATCATGAATCATGAATCATGAACTGAATCATGAATCATGAATCATGAATTGAATCATGAATCATGAATCATGAATTATGAATTTAATCATGAATCATGAATTGAATCATGAATCATGAATTGAATCATGAATCATGAATCATGAATCATGAATCATGAATCATGAATTGAATCATGAATCATGATTTAAATCATGAATCATGAATTGAATCATGAATCATGATTTAAATCATGAATCATTAATTGAATCATGAATCATGAATCGAATCATGAATCATGAATCGAATCATGAATTGAATCATGAATCATGAATCATGAATTGAATCATGAATCATGATTTAAATCATGAATCATTAATTAAATCATGAATCATGAATCGAATCATGAATCATGAATTGAATCATGAATCATGAATCATGAAATGAATCATGAATCATTAATCGAATCATGAATCATGAATTGAATCATGAATTGAATCATGAATCATGAATCGAATAATGAATCAGGAATTGAATCATGAA